>NW_028124975.1:0-119580 GCF_965194825.1 Balaenoptera physalus | reverse complement strand
GCCTGTGCGTGTGCGTGTGCGTGTGTGTGTGTGTGTAGAGGGGGCGGTGGCTGACGGCTCCCATGGTTCCCAACCCGGGCACCGCGCTGTCTTCGAGGGGAGGCACGGGGAGAGGTAGGGGCACAGAAGCCGTTGGAGAGGAGAACCCACCGCGGAACTCCTTGCACACTGGCACGCCCCACCCGGAGACCCGCCTGCCCATCGTGGGCCGCATGTCGCCCCCCAGTCCCCCACCCCCGAGGGCAGGGTGCCTGCTCTTTCAACAGCACAGGGTCTCACATGAAGGAGACCCAGTGGGGACTGTCAGCCCCCGACTCCTGATGCTGTGTTTGGGGAGAATGAACCCCCTTGACTGGGCGATGGGACCCTGTGAGGAAAGAGGTGGCGGCCCGATCCCAGTCGGGGCCTGGCTGAGATATGAGAAAACAGGAGCCAAGAGCAAGGCCTGGAGGCCAGGCCAACAGAAGGGACACCCCCAGCCTTGGCCGGGCTCTCCAACGGTGATATTGTTGCTTTAGGGGACATGGGACAGGTGACTGAATGTAATGGGAGTCTAAACTGGACCCTGAATGGGGCTTAAAGGAGGTGTGAAAGATGTTACTGAGACAGTGACAGTCATTGGAAGACAAACTCTGTGTCAGGATATCCTGCTCCATCCATTTAAATCCCTGAGATCTGTGACCTTTACGTGGCTACGCAGGATTGTTAGAGCAGCTGCGTGCGGATATATCTGGGGCACAATTCAGTCTGCAGCCAACTTGCAAGTGGTTCCAGCAAACACACAGGTGTGCGCACAGGCAGGCACAGCACACACACAAACATATGCACGTGCACAGCACAAATATATTCACACACTAGCATGTGAACACACATGCACCCATATGCCCATGCACACAGTAATGTGTGCAAGTGCACATACCTATGCACATGCACAGCATATGTATGCAAACAGGCACATGCACACGCATAGCACACACACAGGGAATAAAGTGAATCCGTAAAGCATTAATTCCTGAACACAAGTGAAGCTGACATGTATTTTCCCCTTTTCTTAGCCTTGATGTTTTCCACAACAAAAAGTTTAAGAAAAAAGATAACGGCAAATGACCTTTGATTCATAGGACTTTCTGATTTTATTCCACAAATATTATGACAGTAGAAATGAATGTAGATATTACATGTGTCCACTAATGGATGAATGGAGAAGAAAAACACGGTCCATCAATACAAGGGAATGCTATTCAGCCTAAAAAGGAAGTCAGTTCTGACACAGGATGCAGCATGGATGAACCTTGAGGGCATTATGCTCAGTGATGTAAGCTAGACACAAAAAAACAAACAGTGCTTGATCCACTCATACAAGGCCCCTAGAGCAGTCGGAAATATAGAGACATAAAGTAGGATGTTGAGGGCCAGAGGCTGAGGGAGGGACAATGGCGAGTGAGTGTTTAATGGGGACTGTTTCAATTTTGCAAGATGAAAAAGTTCCGGAGGATGATGGTGGTCAGGTTTGCACAACAGTGTGAATTACTTCCTGACCCTGAAATGTGCACTTAAAAATGGTTAAGATAATACATTTTATGTTATGTGTACCAGACCACAATTTTTAAAACTTTTCAAAAAACAACAGGAAATAGTCCATGAATACCACAAAATGTACAACTTCACTAACACCAGAGGGATTAAAGCCATAAGCAAAATACTGTGCATACACCTATCAGAATGGCAGACATGAAAGACATAGTATCAAATATCAGCAGGATGTGGAGCAATGGAAAGCCTGGTACGCAACGGGAGGATGCAACCACTTCTGAAGCAATCGGGCCTCAGATAGCGAAGTCCGTGCACAGAGACCCACAGTGCTCCTCCCAGTTGAACACAAACCCACCAGCCCTGCACCAGGACACACCGACATGGACTTGCAGCCACAGGAGCCAAACCTGAAGGAACCTGAAGGCCATCACAGACGGATGCAGAAATGAACCATGCACGCTCCTATGAAGGAATATTCCACAGCAATGGAGTACATTTTGTTTAAAGGTAGTAAAACTATAAAAATTATTTTTTAAAGAAAACTATATTTACAAGATGAAAGAATCTATAATTCTGGCACCTAGGGATTGTCGAATGCTCCTAAAAATAGATTGCTGTGGAAATGTTTATTATAGGGAAATTGATATATTCTCTAGGAAGGACGGGGTGAATGGGCCTGCTACATTTTCTACATTGAAGACATGTACAGGTTTTGATTCTACGTCTGTTAAATCAAGTGGGGCTTCACTGGATTTCTGCTACTGCGGAGATAATCAAATTCTTGGTAGGGGTCAGGAGAAAATTAGTCATAGGTGTTCTTGTGTAATAATTACTGTTGAAAGTGTAAATGATCCATTTACCAGTAAGACTGAGAATAGAATAACTGCTACATTACTTCATATGAGATGATCGTCTGTGCTATTGTTCCTGGAGCTCCAGTGAGTGAGTATTTTGAATGTGAAGTTCATCCAGATCTGAGGATGGACTAAATGGCTAGGTGTGATTTGGCTAATAGAAATAATATGCCTACATTTATACTAATTAGTGGATAAGATATGGGAAGTGGAATTCATGTTGTGAGAGCCAGGGTTAAGGCTAGCATTGGGGCAATAATATATAAATTGATGATGTTGATGGACATAGTGGTTCTTTAATAAGTAATTTGAATGCCTCAGCAATGGGTTGTAATCATCCATGGGGGCTGATGATTTTTGGCCCTTTCTGGATTTGTATATAGCCTAGGATTTTCCATTTAGTTAATATGAGGAATGCTATGGTGAATTAAATTGGGTAATTTGTGAAAGAATGTTGATTATAAACATATTCTTAGGAAGAGGACTTGAACCAGTGCAGAAAAAGTTTCATTTTTACATAATTACCGGGCTCTGCCAGCGTAACGAACCCTGTTCTACAGTAGGGTATGTATAAATTATTTGAATGTAGATTATATCATCATTTAGGTTGAAGACATTTTGTAAAGGAAGCCGTATTGCTCTTGTCCTTTGATACTGGAAGAAATCTGCTATAGACAGAAACCAACCAGGATGACTCCAGTCTGAACTCAGGTCACGTGAGACTCTAATCGTTGAACAAACAGACAATTAATAGCAGTTATACCGTTGAAATGTCGTGATCCAGCATCAAGGTCATAAACCATATTGCCCATATGAACTCCAGAATACAATTACACTGTGATCCCTAGTAAAACTTGTTCCATTGACCAGTGTTTTAGAAGAACAGATGATAAAGCATTTTGACTAGCTGGCCTAAATTTTAATCACTCAGAAGTGGTTTTATTCTCCAAAAAATAAATGGCACACGGGCTCAAGACACACCGGCTTCAGTAGTTGTGGCGTGCAGACTCAGTAGTTGTGGACCACTGGCTTAGTTGTTCCGTGGCACGTGAGATCTTCCCGAACCGGGGATCGAACCGGGTCCCCTGCTTTGGCAGGCGAATTCTTAATCACTGCATCACCGGGGAAGTCCCAGATTCACAGTCTCCCTTTTAATATACCTTAAGCCCAAAGAATCCATGGAAAATTGTTAGAGAAAATAAGGCAATAAATATTGTAAGGACTATAACAGAAGCATATAGTACACAGTTCATATAGACACATCCCAAGCAGTTACAAAGTATATTAAAAGGGAGGCTGCAATTTTAAAAGAATAAGAAAAATTATACCCACAAACTCCCAATCTTTCCTGAAACGTTGCAATCTGAAACCCTATTGTAGGAAGCAGAAGATTCCAGGAGACATTCTACAAATGAAGGACTCCAAACCCTGTGGTTGGATAAGGAATTCTGGAAGGAAGGTATCCTCACCCAAGGAGATCAGGTTCCTATACTTCTCTAAAATCACATCCCTATACAATTCCCATTGATCTTGGTCCAGGCATTCTCACTCCTCTTGACAGAAATCTATGGCCACATCCTGGAATGTCAGCAGTCCCTGAAATTAAACGTACACATGCCATGTGGCCACGGGAAGAGTTTATAATATGACCCAAGAAGAAAACAGCAAGTTAAGAGAAGGTTTTAATTTAGAAGAGTGTCTTCAATTATCCACTAATACATACATATATATAAATATAATTTTTTTTTACAAAGTAACTTTCTCTACCTTATTTCTTTTTTTTTTATTTATTTTGTTTATTTTTCACACACACACACACACACACACACACACACACTGTATTTTATTTTTACAAGAGATAAATAGACTGACACCAAGCATTGTACATGGATGACCACAACAAAAGCAGCAATGATTGCAATTACCAAACATGAAACACCCTTTTAATATACCTTAAGGCCAAAGAATCCATGGAAATTTGGATTCCAGTAAAAAGGCCTGGGCTTGGCCACAGTGGGCGTGGCCCCCAGGGCGGGCCGCCCCTCTAGGACCCGCGACGGGGCCCTGCGCTCCTGGCGGCTCCCTCCCCCGCCGCCCCGCTCCCTCCCGGAAGGCCTCGGGGCAGAGCGGTCACACCCACTGCGCGCTGAACAGAGCCCGCGTTTCCTGAGCTGGAACTCCTGGCTCAGGCGGGGTCTCTTCCCTCCGCCTTCACGGAACTGCCCCGGAGCCCGAGGGGAGGGCGACCTCACTGAGGCTGCCGGCTCTGGAGGTGCCCCGGCGGCCGAAGCCATGACAGTCGCGGGGACGGCGGGCCGGGTAAGTGGGCGCCGACCCTCCGCCTGGTCCGGTGCCCGGGCGGCAGCACAAGACCAGCTTCTGAGGGGCAGGGGTTCGCTGCCACCCGCCGCTGCTGTGCAGAAAGAGCGGCCTCCAGCGTCTGGTCCCCGGGAACTTCGGTCCGTCCTCTCGCCCCTGCCCTCGTCCTGGCTCGTGAGGCCTGTTGGGCGTGAGGAGGGGGTCGGCCTGAGCGTCCTGAGGGGAAACGGGGCAAGGGAGGCTCAGGGTCCGGCTGCAGCGTCAGCGCCCCTCTTCCCGACTGCGGGGAAAGCGGCTGAAAACTCCTCCCGAGGCGCGCAGGCCCCTTATTCAGCCGAGTCCCTCTGCGCTCCTTCCTCCCTGAGCTAAAGTACCGGGGGGAGGGGACAGGGCAGGGAACTGGGGCAGGTAATGGGGAACATCAAAAGGTGATTGTTAACTAAGGCAAACCAGCTCTCCCAAGGTGAGGAATGCGGCGCTTTTCTTTGCCTGGGCTCACTGAATTCCTTCCTTTGATATGCACCTCAGCTCTCTGGGGCCTGCATTCTGTATTTGCATATCCTGAGTGCCTCAGGGCCCGCCGGCTCACATTGGAGGGCTGCAAGTGCTGAAGACTGTGACATCCTTTGTTTACTGATAGGGCAAGAACTATTCCATTTCTCACAGGCTTGAGGGGCAGACACTGGAAAAAAGTCAGAGAATCTCACTCGGCCTGTACTTTGGTTTACATATAGATAATATTTATACTTAACTGTGCTAATAGAGGTTCTCAAGTCCAATCAACTTGTACTACTGCCTTCTATGTATCAATTTCATCAATATCATAAGATAAATGCCTATAGAATTGACTTAATCCATTTAAATAGGATAAAGATTTTTAAAGGAAACATAATAGAAATATAACAACAAAACCTTTACCACTAAAGGCTGGGTCTGGAACACCCTAAATAAATGTTCCATTGTTAAAATATTGAAAGATGTAGTCAATAGAAATATCAACAAAAATCACAAATAATAAGGGTAGCAGAATGTTGAAATGTTCTATCTTTATCATTAAAGTGGCAGAAAATCATTTATTAGTAGGCACTGGGGGCAGAAGATGCCTGATTTTATATCTGTGTCATATTTGTGCAGTTGTTTCAACAAGTAACTTAAAGACAAAATGGAAAAACAAGGAGGTTTGTGCCTGAGATCATGTTGATGTGAAACCAGGGATGGCCACCTTGTGCCAGGTGAGTTAAGTTTACCTGGCAGGTAGACCGCAGAGTTCCTGGGAAGCAAGGGTTGGAATTTTTCTGCTGCGTGCCCCTTAGGTTCTGTGACTTGACTGACTGTGAGTCATGTTTCGGGAAAGACCTGATCACAGGAAAAGGGTGGGAATAGAGTGATTTGGGGAGCAGCTAACCACATTCATCACAGCTCACGGCCTGAATGAATTTTAAAGAAACAGGAAAACAAATGCTTCTTATGGAATCAGAGAATGTGAGGGCTGGACAATCACAGAAAAGGAGGAACACCCATCCCATTTTCCAGATGACAAAACAGAGGTCCAGCAAGGTGAAATCCCTCACCCAAGTTGCACCCGTCTCTCCTCCCCACTACGTGGTTCATGAAAGCAGGACTCTTCCTGTCTTGATCACTGCTGAACCCCAAAAAGGGCCAGGCATCTAGCAGCTGCTCCAAAAATTTGGGTTGACTGTAGGAACAATGCTATTTCTTTCTTTCTCACTCTTATTCAGGATTGTGCCAAGAACTCCCCAGGTTGCAATGTAATTCGATAAATGTAAATATTAATTGAGTTTTGTTGTGATGAGGACTTAGGCTTTGAAGGTAACAGACTTGGTTCAGATCTTGGTTCTGCCACTCCATAGCTGTTTGGCTTTGGGAAAATTACTAAACCTCTCTGAGATTATTTCCTCCTTTGTAAAGTGGGGATAAATCTATCTGAGCCAGCAGAGCACCTGCATGAGAGATGTGCACTAAATATTGGTCTTTCTCACTCTCCTACGCCATCTCTCTGTTCTTCCCAGAGAAGCTGTACAGAAGGATATAGTACTGTTGTTTAAAATAGTTAACTAATTAATTAATTAATTTGTTTTTGGCTGCGTTGGGTCTTCGTTGGTATGCGCAGGCTTTCTCTAGTTGGGGCAAGCGGGGGCTACTCTGTGTTGCGGTGCGCGGGCTTCTCATTGCGGTGGCTTCTCTTGCTAGCCTTAACCCCAATGCTAGCCTTAACCCTGGCTCTCACAACATGAATTCCTCTTCCCATATCTTATCCACTAATTAATATAAATGTAGGCATATTATTTCTATTAGCCATATCACACCTAGCCATTTACTCCATCCGCAGATCTGGATGAACTTCACATTCAAAATACACACTCACTGGAGCTCTAGGAGCAATAGCACAGACTATCATCTGATAGGAAGTAATGTAGCAGTTATTCTATTCTCAATCTTACTGACAAATGGATCATTTTCACTTTCAACAGTAATTATTACACAAGAACACCTATGACTAATTTTCTCCTGACCCCTACCCAGAATTTGATTATCTCCGCAGTAGCAGAAATCCAATGAAGCCCCACTTGATTTAACGGAAGTAGCATCAAAACCTGTATATGTCTTCAATGTAGAAAATGTAGCAGGCCCATTCACCCCGTCCCTCCTAGAGAATATGTCAATTTCCCTATAATAAACATTTCCACAGCAATCTATTTTTAGGAGCATTCGACAATCCCTAGGTGCCAGAATTATATACAGCCCAAGTCATCATTAAAACACATCTAACAATCTCCTTTCTATGAATTTGAGCCTCCTACCTACAATTTTGATATGAACAACGCATACATCTCTTATGAAAAGTTTTTTTACCACTAACATTAACCTTATGTGTATGAGAGTTTTCACTACTTGTCATCATACCAGGCAACCCACCACAAATTTAAGAAATATGTCTGACAAAAGAGTTTCTTTGATAGAGTAAATCATAGAGGTTTCAATGCTCTTATTCCTGGAAAATGAATTCTTCCTAATAATTTTACATTCTCCATGCTACCTACCACATTACACCACATGCTATATAGTAAAGTTCTCTAAGTAAGCTTCAGGCCCATACACCCAAAATATTTTTGTATATCCTTCCTGTGCTAACAAACTCTCATTGTTTTTACCATCATTCTACTGACCATTTTCTCAGGAAATATAATTGTATAACAAGCTCACACTGGTTAATGGTATCCCCATTCTAATTAAAAAACATGAACCCATAAGCTACAGAATCATCCAACAAATATTTCCTAAAACAGTCCACCACATCAATACTACTTATAATGGCTATTATCATTAATCTAATATACTGTGGTCAAAGAGCACAATGAATAACAAGAATCTTTAATCCAGCAGCATCCACCCTCATGACAATCGCCCTTGTCACAAAAGTAGGACTTTCCCCATTTCACTTCTGAGTGCCTGAAGTCACATAAGGCATCCCATGAACAGCAGACCTGATGCTATCAACATGACAAAATTGCACCCCTATCAGTTTTATACCACATGTCACCATCCATTAACCTAAATATACTATTAATCATAGCGATATTATAAATCATAGCTGGAGGCTGAGGCAGACTTCGCCATACTCACCTGGAAAATATTACACCCTCCTCATCAATTGCCCATATAGGATGAATAACAGCTATTATAATGTATATTCAGATTATAACAATCCTAAACATATTAACTTATATCATAACAACACTATCTTCTTCTTATTTATGCCCAGATCATGTACTACAAGAGTATCATTATCACACACATGAGATAAAACACCTCCCATCACAATCATTTTCCTCACCATTATAGTATCATTAGGACATCGCCCGCCCATCACTATCAGGCTTTCTACCCAAATGAATAATTATCCAAGAGATAACACAAACGACAACATCATTCTACCAACACTAATAGCCATCATAGCAGTCCTCAGCATATATTTCTACTTGCAGCTAACATACTCCACATCACTAACTATATTCCCTTCATTAAACAACACAAACACAAAACAATTTGAACATACAAAGAAATAACCTTCCTATCATTACCAATCATAATACCCACATGGTTACTACACACAACACCCATTCTATCGGTGCTGGACTAGGAATTTAGGTTAGTTCAGACCAAGAGCTTTCAAAACCCTAAACAAGTGAAATTTACTTAATTCCTAAAAATAAGGATTGCAAGACTTTATTCTACATCAATTGAATGTAAAGCAAACACTGTATTGAAGCCAAATCTTTACGAGATTGATGAGTTTTAACCCCAGGAAACTTTAGTTAACAGGCAAATCCTCTAGTCAACTGGCTTCAGTCTACTTCTCCTTCATTTGAGAAAGAAAAAAAGAAAAAAAAAAGGCAGGATAATCACTGGCAGAATTGAAGCTGCTTCTCTGAAGTTAGAATTCAATTTGTTGATTCACCACAGGGTTTGCCAGAAAGAGGGCTCAATCTCTGTCTTTAGATTTACAGTCTAATGCTAACTCAGTCATTTTACCTCTGTTCATACACTGCTGATTATTTTCAACAAATCACAAAGATATCGGCATTTTATATTTACTATTTGGTGCTTGAGCTGCAGTAGCAGGCAGCACCTTAATTATATTAATCCAGGCTGAGCTATGCTGACCTGGACCGCTACTTGGAGATGCCGAAATCTGTAAGGTTGTCATAACAGTCCCTGCACTTGTAATAATTTTCTTTATAGCTGTACCCGTTATGATTGCAGGCTTTGAAAACTGACCTGGGCCACTAATAACTCGGACACCTGAAGTAGCATTTCCCCCAATAAATCATTTAAACTTTTGACTACTTCCCCCATCATTCTTACTCCTACTCATATCACCAATAGTAGAAGCTGGTTCTGGTACCAGTGGGACCGTGTATTCAGCTCTAGCCTGCAATCTGGCCCATGCAGGAGCCTCTGTCGACCTAACTGTTTTCTCCTTACATTTAGCAGGTGTCTCCTCAATTTTTGGTATTATTACTTTTATTACTATAGTCTTTTTTTTTTTTTACTATAGTCTTTAATACAAAACCAGCAGTCATATCCCAATACCAAACATCATTATTTGTTTAATCTTCCCCAACTATAGCCATATTACTATAATTACCAATCTCAGTCCAAGCAGCCAGAATTGCCATGCTGTTAAGAGATAGAAATCTAAACATTACTTTCTTTGACCCTGCAGGAGGAGACCGAATCCTATACCAACACCTCTTTTGATACTTTGCTCACCCTGAAGTCTGTATTCATGGCCTAACAGGGTTTGTTATAAACTCACATATCATTACATACTATTTAGGACAAAAATTGCCTTTCAGCTATCTGGGAATAGTATGAGTCATGTCCACTGGTTTTTTAGGAGTTCTCTTGTGGGCCCATCATATGTTTACCATAGGGATAGCTGTGGACTCAGGAGCATACTTTGCATCAGCTACCGTAATTACTTCTATCCCTACAGGAGTAAAAGTATCTAGCTGATTAGCAACTCTTTATTTAATTTTTCTTTTTCTTCTCTTTTTTTTTTTTTTTTGGCTGAGTTGGGTCTTGCTTGCTGTGCATGGGCTTCCTCTGGTTGCGGTGAGCGGCAGCTACTCTTCGTTGCGGTGTGCGGCCCTTTCATTGCAGTGGCTTCTCTTGTTGCAGAGCACGGCCTCTAGGCGCGTGGGCTTCAGTAGTTGTGGCTTGTGGGCTCTAGAGGGCAGGCTCAGTAGTTGTGGCACACGGGCTTTTTGCTCCGCGGCATGTGGAATCTTCCCAGACAAGGGCTCGAACCCGTGTCCCCTGCATTAGCAGGCGAATTCTTAACCACTGCGTCACCAGGGAAGTCCCTGGTTAGCAACTGTTCACGGAGGGAATACTATATGACCTCCCACTATATTATGAGTTTTTGGCTTTAGGTTTTCTTTTTACAGTAGGTGGTTTGACAGGAATCATCTTAGCCAACTCATCTCCAGACATTGTCCTCCAGGATACATACTATGTAGTAGCACACTTCCATGACCTAATGTCCATGGCAGCAGTCTTCACTATTATAGGAGGCTTCCTACACTGATTCCCACTATTCTCAGGTTATACACTTAACTCAGCATGAGCAAAAATTCACTTCACAAGTATATTTGTAGTAGTAAATATGACTTCCTGCAGCACTTTCGTGGCCTCTCAGGGATGTCACTACGTTAGTCTGAGTACCCTGAGGCACACACAACATGAAATATTTTGTCTTTAGGCTCATTCATCTCAGTAGCAACAGTAATGCTAATAATCTTCATACTTTGAAAAGCATTTGTGTCTAAACAAGAAGTCTTAGCAGTGGAAATTGCTACTCCTAACCTAGAATGGTTACACGGATGTACTCCACCATATCCTACGTTTCAAGATCCTACCTATGTAAATGTAAAATAAGGAAGGACTCAAGTCCTTTTCAACCAGTTTCAAGCCAACACCATAACAATTATGTCTTCCTCAATAAATGAGATAAAAGTAAAAAGTGATGTAGCTTTGTCAAAGTTAAATGATAGGCTAAAATCCTGTATATCACTAAGGCATATCAATTTCATCTAGGCTCTCAAGATACAACATCACCGATTATGGAAGAACTTTTACATTTTCTTCGTCACACATTAATAGTGATTTTTAAAATAAGTTCTCTAGTCCTCTATATCATTTCACTAATACTGACATCTAAACTCATATGCATACAATAGATGCACAGGTAGAGAAAATGTGAACAATTTACTAGCTATTATTGTAATCTTAATTGCCCTATCATCATTGTGAATCCTTTACATGATACATGAAATCAATAACTCTTCCCAAACCGTAAAAAACTATGGGTCAGTAATGATACTGAAGCTACAAATCCACAGATTACGAAGATTTAAATGTTGACTCCTCTGTAATCCCCACATCAGAGCTAAAACCAGGAGCATAATGACTAATAGAAGTCAACAACCGAGTAGTTAGGGATAGTCATTGAATATTAGTTTCATCTGAAATTGTTGTACACTCCGGAGTTGTTCCTTCTCAGGCCTAAAAGGAGCTGCTATCCCAGGACGCCTAACTTAAAGAATCCTAATATCAACAGGACCAGGCCTATGTTGTGGACAAGAGAGCTCGTTTTCCTGAGTTCAAAGACAGGACAGAGGGATATGGCTGAGATATGGGGTGAATCTGCAGCCCATGGGGATGCACTCTCCAAGCTCCAGTATAGGAATGGGGCCTCTAGGGTCCCAGGCCACCCACCACGCCCTCTGGAGCAGGATCTGGGCAACATTCCCTGTCAGTGATGAGGCAGCCCTAGCACTTGTCACGCCCCGATGTCGTGTCCTATGTGGGCCCCATGCTCTTGGCACCACACCCCACACTCTGCAGGTCCATGCTACAGGGTCCTTCATGCCTCAGGAGTAGAGACCACACAGCAAGCAGTTCCCTCCCCAACCAGCAGGAGGAGGGGAGGAGAGCAGGGGCACCAGGGGACTCTCACTCAGACAACAACACCCCAGGGGTGCCAGCGGGGACAGTGATGATGCAGATGAGGCACAGACCAAGAGATGGGACCAGAGGACCCAAAAGGCAGCTGGTCAGGTCCTGGCTCACCTGCACCCCGGACACCTTTGTCCCGCATACACCCCCTTCCTCATACACCCTCTCCTTAAATGCAGATTCTTCAGATGCGAACAGGCAGAGCTTCAGATTGAAAGTCAGCTCTTCCAAAATGACCCGTGAGCAAACACTGCAGGATTCCACTCCAGTGGGTGCCCTGGAGTCGACAACTCAGGGACTGAAGTGGATGTCGGTGCCAGGGGCAGTGGGAGGGAATGGGGAATGAGACTTTCATGGTTGTGGAATTTTGGTTTTGCAAGATGAATAGTTCTAGGGATGGTGGTGATGGCTCCACGAGAAAGTGAATCTATCTGATGCCTCAGAAACGTGCACTTAAAATGGTGATGATGGTAAAGGGTATGTGACGTGTGTTTTATTTCACTTAAAATAAATTCTTAAAATAATGTCTTGTTAACTGAGATTCCATTTCGACTCCCCTTCATCACAAATGTCGGAGGCCCAGACACAGTCCCCTACCTTAGGGGCCATCACGGTACCCTCACAGAGCACGTGGGAGACCATTCTTTGGGGGGCCTAGTCTGTGCTCACCTGACCTCTGTCCAGGGTGACCCAGGCAGTGGTGACCCCCATAGATTAGACATATGATATGCTATAGTATTAGTATGATACCACCAAGTGTTGTCACTCACCGGAACACAGAGCAGCAACCCACTCAAACATGCCTGACCTCATATGATTGTGACAAGATGAAGAGAAGAAAAGGAACCACAGGTTAATCAGGACAACACCCTTAATGCAGAGGTTGGAAATCTCAAAGGGGACAGGACACACTGCAGGCAAAGAGCGCATATGCGGTCTCCCCATCCATGTGATCCTGACTCATGCAGGTATGGTGAGACCCACACAGTCCCCGCACCCTATACCTGGGGCCACACATCCACACTCACCAGGGTGACCCACCTCCCCAGACCCCTCCACCTGGGTCACATGTCCACAGTCCCAGGGTGACCTCACCTCCCCAGACCCTGCACCTGGGGTCACACGTCCCCTTGGTCAGGACACCATGGCTCTGCAGGGGGCTCCCCCAATGTGGAAACAAGCTGGGTCCCTGGGACCTCCTGGGATGGGAAAAAGTGTCAGGTGGGTCTCCTTTCCCCACACTTGTCCCAGAGGAGTCCTCCTCTTCTCACTTTGGTTCTGTGTGATTTTAACTGTTTTTACAGCTTTCATACTAGAGTTGAACACACGACCCTGGTGCTGGCATGCTCAGTCCTTTCTCGCCTCACTTACATGTTGAGGAAACGCACAGGACAGCAGGGCTGAAAGCCGAGGGGCAGCTCTGGACTCTGCTGAGTAGGGACGGTAGACTGGAGGGAGAGCTCAGCAGCAGCCTCAGCTGTCACCCATCGGCCTTTTGCCCGATCTGCGTGCCCTGCAATCAATTCATCAGCTAAACCTGCTTCCCTATGCACCATGCACGTGCTGGTAAATTGGAATTATTGCCAGGTAGTCCTCCTGAGGATTCTCCATGAGCCCCAGGGAAGGTGAACCTTGTAGGGATTAAGACTAAGGCCCCGACCATAGCACTGACCCTTGGGAGGACCAGGTCACCACACTCAGAAGAGAGGCTGTTGCGTAGACAAGCCCACCTCAGATCCAGACCCCAGACATCTAAGCACTGACATTCAGATGCAGGCACGGAGCTTCCCAGTACTGAGGCCAGGCCGGGTCTCTACCCAGGTCCCCATAGTCCTAGCGTACACAGAACATGGTCAGTTCTAAATCTTATTATAGACAACACATGGTCAGCTCTAAACATAATCAGTAGACAGGACATGCAGAGGTCTAAATCTACCATGTAGACACAACTTGATCATGTTTAAACTAGCTTAGGGCTGATCTCATAGGGGGTACAGATCACACACATGGGTCTCTCATCTTTGGACACCCACATCAGGAAACTGAACAAAATCTTTGTCATTAAACATTTCAACAGGCAAAACAGAAATGTTCCCAATTTCTCTGGCCACCTGATGGTCAGGATCCACGGGCGAGCCACGAACTTCTTAGAGTGCAGCCCAGTCTGCTGCCAGGACACACAAGAAGTGGCCTGATTCCAGCCTCCCAGGCTTCCAGAAGGAGGCGGCCACACTGGAAGCCAGGTCAGGAGAGTCCTGCATGGTCCGGGCCGGGAGATCCGGTCTGTCCATTTGGCTGGCCGATTCCGGGCGGGGCGCTCAGGGCCTCTGAGAGCCCTGCACTCAGGTCCTGCTTCCCTGCAGCGTGTGCCTGTGCGTGTGCGTGTGCGTGTGTGTGTGTGTGTAGAGGGGGCGGTGGCTGACGGCTCCCATGGTTCCCAACCCGGGCACCGCGCTGTCTTCGAGGGGAGGCACGGGGAGAGGTAGGGGCACAGAAGCCGTTGGAGAGGAGAACCCACCGCGGAACTCCTTGCACACTGGCACGCCCCACCCGGAGACCCGCCTGCCCATCGTGGGCCGCATGTCGCCCCCCAGTCCCCCACCCCCGAGGGCAGGGTGCCTGCTCTTTCAACAGCACAGGGTCTCACATGAAGGAGACCCAGTGGGGACTGTCAGCCCCCGACTCCTGATGCTGTGTTTGGGGAGAATGAACCCCCTTGACTGGGCGATGGGACCCTGTGAGGAAAGAGGTGGCGGCCCGATCCCAGTCGGGGCCTGGCTGAGATATGAGAAAACAGGAGCCAAGAGCAAGGCCTGGAGGCCAGGCCAACAGAAGGGACACCCCCAGCCTTGGCCGGGCTCTCCAACGGTGATATTGTTGCTTTAGGGGACATGGGACAGGTGACTGAATGTAATGGGAGTCTAAACTGGACCCTGAATGGGGCTTAAAGGAGGTGTGAAAGATGTTACTGAGACAGTGACAGTCATTGGAAGACAAACTCTGTGTCAGGATATCCTGCTCCATCCATTTAAATCCCTGAGATCTGTGACCTTTACGTGGCTACGCAGGATTGTTAGAGCAGCTGCGTGCGGATATATCTGGGGCACAATTCAGTCTGCAGCCAACTTGCAAGTGGTTCCAGCAAACACACAGGTGTGCGCACAGGCAGGCACAGCACACACACAAACATATGCACGTGCACAGCACAAATATATTCACACACTAGCATGTGAACACACATGCACCCATATGCCCATGCACACAGTAATGTGTGCAAGTGCACATACCTATGCACATGCACAGCATATGTATGCAAACAGGCACATGCACACGCATAGCACACACACAGGGAATAAAGTGAATCCGTAAAGCATTAATTCCTGAACACAAGTGAAGCTGACATGTATTTTCCCCTTTTCTTAGCCTTGATGTTTTCCACAACAAAAAGTTTAAGAAAAAAGATAACGGCAAATGACCTTTGATTCATAGGACTTTCTGATTTTATTCCACAAATATTATGACAGTAGAAATGAATGTAGATATTACATGTGTCCACTAATGGATGAATGGAGAAGAAAAACACGGTCCATCAATACAAGGGAATGCTATTCAGCCTAAAAAGGAAGTCAGTTCTGACACAGGATGCAGCATGGATGAACCTTGAGGGCATTATGCTCAGTGATGTAAGCTAGACACAAAAAAACAAACAGTGCTTGATCCACTCATACAAGGCCCCTAGAGCAGTCGGAAATATAGAGACATAAAGTAGGATGTTGAGGGCCAGAGGCTGAGGGAGGGACAATGGGGAGTGAGTGTTTAATGGGTACTGTTTCAATTTTGCAAGATGAAAAAGTTCCGGAGGATGATGGTGGTCAGGTTTGCACAACAGTGTGAATTACTTCCTGACCCTGAAATGTGCACTTAAAAATGGTTAAGATAATACATTTTATGTTATGTGTACCAGACCACAATTTTTAAAACTTTTCAAAAAACAACAGGAAATAGTCCATGAATACCACAAAATGTACAACTTCACTAACACCAGAGGGATTAAAGCCATAAGCAAAATACTGTGCATACACCTATCAGAATGGCAGACATGAAAGACATAGTATCAAATATCAGCAGGATATGGAGCAATGGAAAGCCTGGTACGCAACGGGAGGATGCAACCACTTCTGAAGCAATCGGGCCTCAGATAGCGAAGTCCGTGCACAGAGACCCACAGTGCTCCTCCCAGTTGAACACAAACCCACCAGCCCTGCACCAGGACACACCGACATGGACTTGCAGCCACAGGAGCCAAACCTGAAGGAACCTGAAGGCCATCACAGACGGATGCAGAAATGAACCATGCACGCTCCTATGAAGGAATATTCCACAGCAATGGAGTACATTTTGTTTAAAGGTAGTAAAACTATAAAAATTATTTTTTAAAGAAAACTATATTTACAAGATGAAAGAATCTATAATTCTGGCACCTAGGGATTGTCGAATGCTCCTAAAAATAGATTGCTGTGGAAATGTTTATTATAGGGAAATTGATATATTCTCTAGGAAGGACGGGGTGAATGGGCCTGCTACATTTTCTACATTGAAGACATGTACAGGTTTTGATTCTACGTCTGTTAAATCAAGTGGGGCTTCACTGGATTTCTGCTACTGCGGAGATAATCAAATTCTTGGTAGGGGTCAGGAGAAAATTAGTCATAGGTGTTCTTGTGTAATAATTACTGTTGAAAGTGTAAATGATCCATTTACCAGTAAGACTGAGAATAGAATAACTGCTACATTACTTCATATGAGATGATCGTCTGTGCTATTGTTCCTGGAGCTCCAGTGAGTGAGTATTTTGAATGTGAAGTTCATCCAGATCTGAGGATGGACTAAATGGCTAGGTGTGATTTGGCTAATAGAAATAATATGCCTACATTTATACTAATTAGTGGATAAGATATGGGAAGTGGAATTCATGTTGTGAGAGCCAGGGTTAAGGCTAGCATTGGGGCAATAATATATAAATTGATGATGTTGATGGACATAGTGGTTCTTTAATAAGTAATTTGAATGCCTCAGCAATGGGTTGTAATCATCCATGGGGGCTGATGATTTTTGGCCCTTTCTGGATTTGTATATAGCCTAGGATTTTCCATTTAGTTAATATGAGGAATGCTATGGTGAATTAAATTGGGTAATTTGTGAAAGAATGTTGATTATAAACATATTCTTAGGAAGAGGACTTGAACCAGTGCAGAAAAAGTTTCATTTTTACATAATTACCGGGCTCTGCCAGCGTAACGAACCCTGTTCTACAGTAGGGTATGTATAAATTATTTGAATGTAGATTATATCATCATTTAGGTTGAAGACATTTTGTAAAGGAAGCCGTATTGCTCTTGTCCTTTGATACTGGAAGAAATCTGCTATAGACAGAAACCAACCAGGATGACTCCAGTCTGAACTCAGGTCACGTGAGACTCTAATCGTTGAACAAACAGACAATTAATAGCAGTTATACCGTTGAAATGTCGTGATCCAGCATCAAGGTCATAAACCATATTGCCCATATGAACTCCAGAATACAATTACACTGTGATCCCTAGTAAAACTTGTTCCATTGACCAGTGTTTTAGAAGAACAGGTGATAAAGCATTTTGACTAGCTGGCCTAAATTTTAATCACTCAGAAGTGGTTTTATTCTCCAAAAAATAAATGGCACACGGGCTCAAGACACACCGGCTTCAGTAGTTGTGGCGTGCAGACTCAGTAGTTGTGGACCACTGGCTTAGTTGTTCCGTGGCACGTGAGATCTTCCCGAACCGGGGATCGAACCGGGTCCCCTGCTTTGGCAGGCGAATTCTTAATCACTGCATCACCGGGGAAGTCCCAGATTCACAGTCTCCCTTTTAATATACCTTAAGCCCAAAGAATCCATGGAAAATTGTTAGAGAAAATAAGGCAATAAATATTGTAAGGACTATAACAGAAGCATATAGTACACAGTTCATATAGACACATCCCAAGCAGTTACAAAGTATATTAAAAGGGAGGCTGCAATTTTAAAAGAATAAGAAAAATTATACCCACAAACTCCCAATCTTTCCTGAAACGTTGCAATCTGAAACCCTATTGTAGGAAGCAGAAGATTCCAGGAGACATTCTACAAATGAAGGACTCCAAACCCTGTGGTTGGATAAGGAATTCTGGAAGGAAGGTATCCTCACCCAAGGAGATCAGGTTCCTATACTTCTCTAAAATCACATCCCTATACAATTCCCATTGATCTTGGTCCAGGCATTCTCACTCCTCTTGACAGAAATCTATGGCCACATCCTGGAATGTCAGCAGTCCCTGAAATTAAACGTACACATGCCATGTGGCCACGGGAAGAGTTTATAATATGAACCAAGAAGAAAACAGCAAGTTAAGAGAAGGTTTTAATTTAGAAGAGTGTCTTCAATTATCCACTAATACATACATATATATAAATATAATTTTTTTTTACAAAGTAACTTTCTGTACCTTATTTCTTTTTTTTTATTTATTTTCTTTATTTTTCACACACACACACACACACACACACACACACACACTGTATTTTATTTTTACAAGAGATAAATAGACTGACACCAAGCATTGTACATGGATGACCACAACAAAAGCAACAATGATTGCAATTACCAAACATGAAACACCCTTTTAATATACCTTAAGGCCAAAGAATCCATGGAAATTTGGATTCCAGTAAAAAGGCCTGGGCTTGGCCACAGTGGGCGTGGCCCCCAGGGCGGGCCGCCCCTCTAGGACCCGCGACGGGGCCCTGCGCTCCTGGCGGCTCCCTCCCCCGCCGCCCCGCTCCCTCCCGGAAGGCCTCGGGGCAGAGCGGTCCCACCCACTGCGCGCTGAACAGAGCCCGCGTTTCCTCAGAGCTGGAACTCCCGGCTCAGGCGGGGTCTCTTCCCTCCGCCTTCACGGAACTGCCCCGGAGCCCGAGGGGAGGGCGACCTCACTGAGGCTGCCGGCTCTGGAGGTGCCCCGGCGGCCGAAGCCATGACAGTCGCGGGGACGGCGGGCCGGGTAAGTGGGCGCCGACCCTCCGCCTGGTCCGGTGCCCGGGCGGCAGCACAAGACCAGCTTCTGAGGGGCAGGGGTTCGCTGCCACCCGCCGCTGCTGTGCAGAAAGAGCGGCCTCCAGCGTCTGGTCCCCGGGAACTTCGGTCCGTCCTCTCGCTCCTGCCCTCGTCCTGGCTCGTGAGGCCTGTTGGGCGTGAGGAGGGGGTCGGCCTGAGCGTCCTGAGGGGAAACGGGGCAAGGGAGGCTCAGGGTCCGGCTGCAGCGTCAGCGCCCCTCTTCCCGACTGCGGGGAAAGCGGCTGAAAACTCCTCCCGAGGCGCGCAGGCCCCTTATTCAGCCGAGTCCCTCTGCGCTCCTTCCTCCCTGAGCTAAAGTACCGGGGGGAGGGGACAGGGCAGGGAACTGGGGCAGGTAATGGGGAACATCAAAAGGTGATTGTTAACTAAGGCAAACCAGCTCTCCCAAGGTGAGGAATGCGGCTCTTTTCTTTGCCTGGGCTCACTGAATTCCTTCCTTTGATATGCACCTCAGCTCTCTGGGGCCTGCATTCTGTATTTGCATATCCTGAGTGCCTCAGGGCCCGCCGGCTCACATTGGAGGGCTGCAAGTGCTGAAGACTGTGACATCCTTTGTTTACTGATAGGGCAAGAACTATTCCATTTCTCACAGGCTTGAGGGGCAGACAGTGGAAAAAAGTCAGAGAATCTCACTCGGCCTGTACTTTGGTTTACATATAGATAATATTTATACTTAACTGTGCTAATAGAGGTTCTCAAGTCCAATCAACTTGTACTACTGCCTTGTATGTATCAATTTCATCAATATCATAAGATAAATGCCTATAGAATTGACTTAATCCATTTAAATAGGATAAAGATTTTTAAAGGAAACATAATAGAAATATAACAACAAAACCTTTACCACTAAAGGCTGGGTCTGGAACACCCTAAATAAATGTTCCATTGTTAAAATATTGAAAGATGTAGTCAATAGAAATATCAACAAAAATCACAAATAATAAGGGTAGCAGAATGTTGAAATGTTCTATCTTTATCATTAAAGTGGCAGAAAATCATTTATTAGTAGGCACTGGGGGCAGAAGATGCCTGATTTTATATCTGTGTCATATTTGTGCAGTTGTTTCAACAAGTAACTTAAAGACAAAATGGAAAAACAAGGAGGTTTGTGCCTGAGATCATGTTGATGTGAAACCAGGGATGGCCACCTTGTGCCAGGTGAGTTAAGTTTACCTGGCAGGTAGACCGCAGAGTTCCTGGGAAGCAAGGGTTGGAATTTTTCTGCTGGGTGCCCCTTAGGTTCTGTGACTTGACTGACTGTGAGTCATGTTTCGGGAAAGACCTGATCACAGGAAAAGGGTGGGAATAGAGTGATTTGGGGAGCAGCTAACCACATTCATCACAGCTCACGGCCTGAATGAATTTTAAAGAAACAGGAAAACAAATGCTTCTTATGGAATCAGAGAATGTGAGGGCTGGACAATCCCAGAAAAGGAGGAACACCCATCCCATTTTCCAGATGACAAAACAGAGGTCCAGCAAGGTGAAATCCCTCACCCAAGTTGCACCCGTCTCTCCTCCCCACTACGTGGTTCATGAAAGCAGGACTCTTCCTGTCTTGATCACTGCTGAACCCCAAAAAGGGCCAGGCATCTAGCAGCTGCTCCAAAAATTTGGGTTGACTGTAGGAACAATGCTATTTCTTTCTTTCTCACTCTTATTCAGGATTGTGCCAAGAACTCCCCAGGTTGCAATGTAATTCGATAAATGTAAATATTAATTGAGTTTTGTTGTGATGAGGACTTAGGCTTTGAAGGTAACAGACTTGGTTCAGATCTTGGTTCTGCCACTCCATAGCTGTTTGGCTTTGGGAAAATTACTAAACCTCTCTGAGATTATTTCCTCCTTTGTAAAGTGGGGATAAATCTATCTGAGCCAGCAGAGCACCTGCATGAGAGATGTGCACTAAATATTGGTCTTTCTCACTCTCCTACGCCATCTCTCTGTTCTTCCCAGAGAAGCTGTACAGAAGGATATAGTACTGTTGTTTAAAATAGTTAACTAATTAATTAATTAATTTGTTTTTGGCTGCGTTGGGTCTTCGTTGCTATGCGCAGGCTTTCTCTAGTTGGGGCAAGCGGGGGCTACTCTGTGTTGCGGTGCGCGGGCTTCTCATTGCGGTGGCTTCTCTTGCTAGCCTTAACCCCAATGCTAGCCTTAACCCTGGCTCTCACAACATGAATTCCTCTTCCCATATCTTATCCACTAATTAATATAAATGTAGGCATATTATTTCTATTAGCCATATCACACCTAGCCATTTACTCCATCCTCAGATCTGGATGAACTTCACATTCAAAATACACACTCACTGGAGGTCTAGGAGCAATAGCACAGACAATCATCTGATATGAAGTAATGTAGCAGTTATTCTATTCTCAGTCTTACTGACAAATGGATCATTTACACTTTCAACAGTAATTATTACACAAGAACACCTATGACTAATTTTCTCCTGACCCCTACCCAGAATTTGATTATCTCCGCAGTAGCAGAAATCCAATGAAGCCCCACTTGATTTAACGGAAGTAGCATCAAAACCTGTATATGTCTTCAATGTAGAAAATGTAGCAGGCCCATTCACCCCGTCCCTCCTAGAGAATATGTCAATTTCCCTATAATAAACATTTCCACAGCAATCTATTTTTAGGAGCATTCGACAATCCCTAGGTGCCAGAATTATATACAGCCCAAGTCATCATTAAAACACATCTAACAATCTCCTTTCTATGAATTTGAGCCTCCTACCTACAATTTTGATATGAACAACGCATACATCTCTTATGAAAAGTTTTTTTACCACTAACATTAACCTTATGTGTATGAGAGTTTTCACTACTTGTCATCATACCAGGCAACCCACCACAAATTTAAGAAATATGTCTGACAAAAGAGTTTCTTTGATAGAGTAAATCATAGAGGTTTCAATGCTCTTATTCCTGGAAAATGAATTCTTCCTAATAATTTTACATTCTCCATGCTACCTACCACATTACACCACATGCTATATAGTAAAGTTCTCTAAGTAAGCTTCAGGCCCATACACCCAAAATATTTTTGTATATCCTTCCTGTGCTAACAAACTCTCATTGTTTTTACCATCATTCTACTGACCATTTTCTCAGGAAATATAATTGTATAACAAGCTCACACTGGTTAATGGTATCCCCATTCTAATTAAAAAACATGAACCCATAAGCTACAGAATCATCCAACAAATATTTCCTAAAACAGTCCACCACATCAATACTACTTATAATGGCTATTATCATTAATCTAATATACTGTGGTCAAAGAGCACAATGAATAACAAGAATCTTTAATCCAGCAGCATCCACCCTCATGACAATCGCCCTTGTCACAAAAGTAGGACTTTCCCCATTTCACTTCTGAGTGCCTGAAGTCACATAAGGCATCCCATGAACAGCAGACCTGATGCTATCAACATGACAAAATTGCACCCCTATCAGTTTTATACCACATGTCACCATCCATTAACCTAAATATACTATTAATCATAGCGATATTATAAATCATAGCTGGAGGCTGAGGCAGACTTCGCCATACTCACCTGGAAAATATTACACCCTCCTCATCAATTGCCCATATAGGATGAATAACAGCTATTATAATGTATATTCAGATTATAACAATCCTAAACATATTAACTTATATCATAACAACACTATCTTCTTCTTATTTATGCCCAGATCATGTACTACAAGAGTATCATTATCACACACATGAGATAAAACACCTCCCATCACAATCATTTTCCTCACCATTATAGTATCATTAGGACATCGCCCGCCCATCACTATCAGGCTTTCTACCCAAATGAATAATTATCCAAGAGATAACACAAACGACAACATCATTCTACCAACACTAATAGCCATCATAGCAGTCCTCAGCATATATTTCTACTTGCAGCTAACATACTCCACATCACTAACTATATTCCCTTCATTAAACAACACAAACACAAAACAATTTGAACATACAAAGAAATAACCTTCCTATCATTACCAATCATAATACCCACATGGTTACTACACACAACACCCATTCTATCGGTGCTGGACTAGGAATTTAGGTTAGTTCAGACCAAGAGCTTTCAAAACCCTAAACAAGTGAAATTTACTTAATTCCTAAAAATAAGGATTGCAAGACTTTATTCTACATCAATTGAATGTAAAGCAAACACTGTATTGAAGCCAAATCTTTACGAGATTGATGAGTTTTAACCCCAGGAAACTTTAGTTAACAGGCAAATCCTCTAGTCAACTGGCTTCAGTCTACTTCTCCTTCATTTGAGAAAGAAAAAAAGAAAAAAAAAAGGCAGGATAATCACTGGCAGAATTGAAGCTGCTTCTCTGAAGTTAGAATTCAATTTGTTGATTCACCACAGGGTTTGCCAGAAAGAGGGCTCAATCTCTGTCTTTAGATTTACAGTCTAATGCTAACTCAGTCATTTTACCTCTGTTCATACACTGCTGATTATTTTCAACAAATCACAAAGATATCGGCATTTTATATTTACTATTTGGTGCTTGAGCTGCAGTAGCAGGCAGCACCTTAATTATATTAATCCAGGCTGAGCTATGCTGACCTGGACCGCTACTTGGAGATGCCGAAATCTGTAAGGTTGTCATAACAGTCCCTGCACTTGTAATAATTTTCTTTATAGCTGTACCCGTTATGATTGCAGGCTTTGAAAACTGACCTGGGCCACTAATAACTCGGACACCTGAAGTAGCATTTCCCCCAATAAATCATTTAAACTTTTGACTACTTCCCCCATCATTCTTACTCCTACTCATATCACCAATAGTAGAAGCTGGTTCTGGTACCAGTGGGACCGTGTATTCAGCTCTAGCCTGCAATCTGGCCCATGCAGGAGCCTCTGTCGACCTAACTGTTTTCTCCTTACATTTAGCAGGTGTCTCCTCAATTTTTGGTATTATTACTTTTATTACTATAGTCTTTTTTTTTTTTTTACTATAGTCTTTAATACAAAACCAGCAGTCATATCCCAATACCAAACATCATTATTTGTTTAATCTTCCCCAACTATAGCCATATTACTATAATTACCAATCTCAGTCCAAGCAGCCAGAATTGCCATGCTGTTAAGAGATAGAAATCTAAACATTACTTTCTTTGACCCTGCAGGAGGAGACCGAATCCTATACCAACACCTCTTTTGATACTTTGCTCACCCTGAAGTCTGTATTCATGGCCTAACAGGGTTTGTTATAAACTCACATATCATTACATACTATTTAGGACAAAAATTGCCTTTCAGCTATCTGGGAATAGTATGAGTCATGTCCACTGGTTTTTTAGGAGTTCTCTTGTGGGCCCATCATATGTTTACCATAGGGATAGCTGTGGACTCAGGAGCATACTTTGCATCAGCTACCGTAATTACTTCTATCCCTACAGGAGTAAAAGTATCTAGCTGATTAGCAACTCTTTATTTAATTTTTCTTTTTCTTCTCTTTTTTTTTTTTTTTGGCTGAGTTGGGTCTTGCTTGCTGTGCATGGGCTTCCTCTGGTTGCGGTGAGCGGCAGCTACTCTTCGTTGCGGTGTGCGGCCCTTTCATTGCAGTGGCTTCTCTTGTTGCAGAGCACGGCCTCTAGGCGCGTGGGCTTCAGTAGTTGTGGCTTGTGGGCTCTAGAGGGCAGGCTCAGTAGTTGTGGCACACGGGCTTTTTGCTCCGCGGCATGTGGAATCTTCCCAGACAAGGGCTCGAACCCGTGTCCCCTGCATTAGCAGGCGAATTCTTAACCACTGCGTCACCAGGGAAGTCCCTGGTTAGCAACTGTTCACGGAGGGAATACTATATGACCTCCCACTATATTATGAGTTTTAGGCTTTAGGTTTTCTTTTTACAGTAGGTGGTTTGACAGGAATCATCTTAGCCAACTCATCTCCAGACATTGTCCTCCAGGATACATACTATGTAGTAGCACACTTCCATGACCTAATGTCCATGGGAGCAGTCTTCACTATTATAGGAGGCTTCCTACACTGATTCCCACTATTCTCAGGTTATACACTTAACTCAGCATGAGCAAAAATTCACTTCACAAGTATATTTGTAGTAGTAAATATGACTTCCTGCAGCACTTTCGTGGCCTCTCAGGGATGTCACTACGTTAGTCTGAGTACCCTGAGGCACACACAACATGAAATATTTTGTCTTTAGGCTCATTCATCTCAGTAGCAGCAGTAATGCTAATAATCTTCATACTTTGAAAAGCATTTGTGTCTAAACAAGAAGTCTTAGCAGTGGAAATTGCTACTCCTAACCTAGAATGGTTACACGGATGTCCTCCACCATATCCTACGTTTCAAGATCCTACCTATGTAAATGTAAAATAAGGAAGGACTCAAGTCCTTTTCAACCAGTTTCAAGCCAACACCATAACAATTATGTCTTCCTCAATAAATGAGATAAAAGTAAAAAGTGATGTAGCTTTGTCAAAGTTAAATGATAGGCTAAAATCCTGTATATCACTAAGGCATATCAATTTCATCTAGGCTCTCAAGATACAACATCACCGATTATGGAAGAACTTTTACATTTTCTTCGTCACACATTAATAGTGATTTTTAAAATAAGTTCTCTAGTCCTCTATATCATTTCACTAATACTGACATCTAAACTCATATGCATACAATAGATGCACAGGTAGAGAAAATGTGAACAATTTACTAGCTATTATTGTAATCTTAATTGCCCTATCATCATTGTGAATCCTTTACATGATACATGAAATCAATAACTCTTCCCAAACCATAAAAAACTATGGGTCAGTAATGATACTGAAGCTACAAATCCACAGATTACGAAGATTTAAATGTTGACTCCTCTGTAATCCCCACATCAGAGCTAAAACCAGGAGCATAATGACTAATAGAAGTCAACAACCGAGTAGTTAGGGATAGTCATTGAATATTAGTTTCATCTGAAATTGTTGTACACTCCGGAGTTGTTCCTTCTCAGGCCTAAAAGGAGCTGCTATCCCAGGACGCCTAACTTAAAGAATCCTAATATCAACAGGACCAGGCCTATGTTGTGGACAAGAGAGCTCGTTTTCCTGAGTTCAAAGACAGGACAGAGGGATATGGCTGAGATATGGGGTGAATCTGCAGCCCATGGGGATGCACTCTCCAAGCTCCAGTATAGGAATGGGGCCTCTAGGGTCCCAGGCCACCCACCACGCCCTCTGGAGCAGGATCTGGGCAACATTCCCTGTCAGTGATGAGGCAGCCCTAGCACTTGTCACGCCCCGATGTCGTGTCCTATGTGGGCCCCATGCTCTTGGCACCACACCCCACACTCTGCAGGTCCATGCTACAGGGTCCTTCATGCCTCAGGAGTAGAGACCACACAGCAAGCAGTTCCCTCCCCAACCAGCAGGAGGAGGGGAGGAGAGCAGGGGCACCAGGGGACTCTCACTCAGACAACAACACCCCAGGGGTGCCAGCGGGGACAGTGATGATGCAGATGAGGCACAGACCAAGAGATGGGACCAGAGGACCCAAAAGGCAGCTGGTCAGGTCCTGGCTCACCTGCACCCCGGACACCTTTGTCCCGCATACACCCCCTTCCTCATACACCCTCTCCTTAAATGCAGATTCTTCAGATGCGAACAGGCAGAGCTTCAGACTGAAAGTCAGCTCTTCCAAAATGACCCGTGAGCAAACACTGCAGGATTCCACTCCAGTGGGTGCCCTGGAGTCGACAACTCAGGGACTGAAGTGGATGTCGGTGCCAGGGGCAGTGGGAGGGAATGGGGAATGAGACTTTCATGGTTGTGGAATTTTGGTTTTGCAAGATGAATAGTTCTAGGGATGGTGGTGATGGCTCCACGAGAAAGTGAATCTATCTGATGCCTCAGAAACGTGCACTTAAAATGGTGATGATGGTAAAGGGTATGTGACGTGTGTTTTATTTCACTTAAAATAAATTCTTAAAATAATGTCTTGTTAACTGAGATTCCATTTCGACTCCCCTTCATCACAAATGTCGGAGGCCCAGACACAGTCCCCTACCTTAGGGGCCATCACGGTACCCTCACAGAGCACGTGGGAGACCATTCTTTGGGGGGCCTAGTCTGTGCTCACCTGACCTCTGTCCAGGGTGACCCAGGCAGTGGTGACCCCCATAGATTAGACATATGATATGCTATAGTATTAGTATGATACCACCAAGTGTTGTCACTCACCGGAACACAGAGCAGCAACCCACTCAAACATGCCTGACCTCATATGATTGTGACAAGATGAAGAGAAGAAAAGGAACCACAGGTTAATCAGGACAACACCCTTAATGCAGAGGTTGGAAATCTCAAAGGGGACAGGACACACTGCAGGCAAAGAGCGCATATGCGGTCTCCCCATCCATGTGATCCTGACTCATGCAGGTATGGTGAGACCCACACAGTCCCCGCACCCTATACCTGGGGCCACACATCCACACTCACCAGGGTGACCCACCTCCCCAGACCCCTCCACCTGGGTCACATGTCCACAGTCCCAGGGTGACCTCACCTCCCCAGACCCTGCACCTGGGGTCACACGTCCCCTTGGTCAGGACACCATGGCTCTGCAGGGGGCTCCCCCAATGTGGAAACAAGCTGGGTCCCTGGGACCTCCTGGGATGGGAAAAAGTGTCAGGTGGGTCTCCTTTCCCCACACTTGTCCCAGAGGAGTCCTCCTCTTCTCACTTTGGTTCTGTGTGATTTTAACTGTTTTTACAGCTTTCATACTAGAGTTGAACACACGACCCTGGTGCTGGCATGCTCAGTCCTTTCTCGCCTCACTTACATGTTGAGGAAACGCACAGGACAGCAGGGCTGAAAGCCGAAGGGCAGCTCTGGACTCTGCTGAGTAGGGACGGTAGACTGGAGGGAGAGCTCAGCAGCAGCCTCAGCTGTCACCCATCGGCCTTTTGCCCGATCTGCGTGCCCTGCAATCAATTCATCAGCTAAACCTGCTTCCCTATGCACCATGCACGTGCTGGTAAATTGGAATTATTGCCAGGTAGTCCTCCTGAGGATTCTCCATGAGCCCCAGGGAAGGTGAACCTTGTAGGGATTAAGACTAAGGCCCCGACCATAGCACTGACCCTTGGGAGGACCAGGTCACCACACTCAGAAGAGAGGCTGTTGCGTAGACAAGCCCACCTCAGATCCAGACCCCAGACATCTAAGCACTGACATTCAGATGCAGGCACGGAGCTTCCCAGTACTGAGGCCAGGCCGGGTCTCTACCCAGGTCCCCATAGTCCTAGCGTACACAGAACATGGTCAGTTCTAAATCTTATTATAGACAACACATGGTCAGCTCTGAACATAATCAGTAGACAGGACATGCAGAGGTCTAAATCTACCATGTAGACACAACTTGATCATGTTTAAACTAGCTTAGGGCTGATCTCATAGGGGGTACAGATCACACACATGGGTCTCTCATCTTTGGACACCCACATCAGGAAACTGAACAAAATCTTTGTCATTAAACATTTCAACAGGCAAAACAGAAATGTTCCCAATTTCTCTGGCCACCTGATGGTCAGGATCCACGGGCGAGCCACGAACTTCTTAGAGTGCAGCCCAGTCTGCTGCCAGGACACACAAGAAGTGGCCTGATTCCAGCCTCCCAGGCTTCCAGAAGGAGGCGGCCACACTGGAAGCCAGGTCAGGAGAGTCCTGCATGGTCCGGGCCGGGAGATCCGGTCTGTCCATTTGGCTGGCCGATTCCGGGCGGGGCGCTCAGGGCCTCTGAGAGCCCTGCACTCAGGTCCTGCTTCCCTGCAGCGTGTGCCTGTGCGTGTGCGTGTGCGTGTGTGTGTGTGTGTGTAGAGGGGGCGGTGGCTGACGGCTCCCATGGTTCCCAACCCGGGCACCGCGCTGTCTTCGAGGGGAGGCACGGGGAGAGGTAGGGGCACAGAAGCCGTTGGAGAGGAGAACCCACCGCGGAACTCCTTGCACACTGGCACGCCCCACCCGGAGACCCGCCTGCCCATCGTGGGCCGCATGTCGCCCCCCAGTCCCCCACCCCCGAGGGCAGGGTGCCTGCTCTTTCAACAGCACAGGGTCTCACATGAAGGAGACCCAGTGGGGACTGTCAGCCCCCGACTCCTGATGCTGTGTTTGGGGAGAATGAACCCCCTTGACTGGGCGATGGGACCCTGTGAGGAAAGAGGTGGCGGCCCGATCCAAGTCGGGGCCTGGCTGAGATATGAGAAAACAGGAGCCAAGAGCAAGGCCTGGAGGCCAGGCCAACAGAAGGGACACCCCCAGCCTTGGCCGGGCTCTCCAACGGTGATATTGTTGCTTTAGGGGACATGGGACAGGTGACTGAATGTAATGGGA
This sequence comes from Balaenoptera physalus, assembly GCF_965194825.1. Lineage (NCBI taxonomy): Eukaryota > Metazoa > Chordata > Mammalia > Artiodactyla > Balaenopteridae > Balaenoptera > Balaenoptera physalus. The sequence goes on along the minus strand of NW_028124975.1, from coordinate 89,786 downwards.
GTCTAAACTGGACCCTGAATGGGGCTTAAAGGAGGTGTGAAAGATGTTACTGAGACAGTGACAGTCATTGGAAGACAAACTCTGTGTCAGGATATCCTGCTCCATCCATTTAAATCCCTGAGATCTGTGACCTTTACGTGGCTACGCAGGATTGTTAGAGCAGCTGCGTGCGGATATATCTGGGGCACAATTCAGTCTGCAGCCAACTTGCAAGTGGTTCCAGCAAACACACAGGTGTGCGCACAGGCAGGCACAGCACACACACAAACATATGCACGTGCACAGCACAAATATATTCACACACTAGCATGTGAACACACATGCACCCATATGCCCATGCACACAGTAATGTGTGCAAGTGCACATACCTATGCACATGCACAGCATATGTATGCAAACAGGCACATGCACACGCATAGCACACACACAGGGAATAAAGTGAATCCGTAAAGCATTAATTCCTGAACACAAGTGAAGCTGACATGTATTTTCCCCTTTTCTTAGCCTTGATGTTTTCCACAACAAAAAGTTTAAGAAAAAAGATAACGGCAAATGACCTTTGATTCATAGGACTTTCTGATTTTATTCCACAAATATTATGACAGTAGAAATGAATGTAGATATTACATGTGTCCACTAATGGATGAATGGAGAAGAAAAACACGGTCCATCAATACAAGGGAATGCTATTCAGCCTAAAAAGGAAGTCAGTTCTGACACAGGATGCAGCATGGATGAACCTTGAGGGCATTATGCTCAGTGATGTAAGCTAGACACAAAAAAACAAACAGTGCTTGATCCACTCATACAAGGCCCCTAGAGCAGTCGGAAATATAGAGACATAAAGTAGGATGTTGAGGGCCAGAGGCTGAGGGAGGGACAATGGGGAGTGAGTGTTTAATGGGGACTGTTTCAATTTTGCAAGATGAAAAAGTTCCGGAGGATGATGGTGGTCAGGTTTGCACAACAGTGTGAATTACTTCCTGACCCTGAAATGTGCACTTAAAAATGGTTAAGATAATACATTTTACGTTATGTGTACCAGACCACAATTTTTAAAACTTTTCAAAAAACAACAGGAAATAGTCCATGAATACCACAAAATGTACAACTTCACTAACACCAGAGGGATTAAAGCCATAAGCAAAATACTGTGCATACACCTATCAGAATGGCAGACATGAAAGACATAGTATCAAATATCAGCAGGATGTGGAGCAATGGAAAGCCTGGTACGCAACGGGAGGATGCAACCACTTCTGAAGCAATCGGGCCTCAGATAGCGAAGTCCGTGCACAGAGACCCACAGTGCTCCTCCCAGTTGAACACAAACCCACCAGCCCTGCACCAGGACACACCGACATGGACTTGCAGCCACAGGAGCCAAACCTCAAGGAACCTGAAGGCCATCACAGACGGATGCAGAAATGAACCATGCACGCTCCTATGAAGGAATATTCCACAGCAATGGAGTACATTTTGTTTAAAGGTAGTAAAACTATAAAAATTATTTTTTAAAGAAAACTATATTTACAAGATGAAAGAATCTATAATTCTGGCACCTAGGGATTGTCGAATGCTCCTAAAAATAGATTGCTGTGGAAATGTTTATTATAGGGAAATTGATATATTCTCTAGGAAGGACGGGGTGAATGGGCCTGCTACATTTTCTACATTGAAGACATGTACAGGTTTTGATTCTACGTCTGTTAAATCAAGTGGGGCTTCACTGGATTTCTGCTACTGCGGAGATAATCAAATTCTTGGTAGGGGTCAGGAGAAAATTAGTCATAGGTGTTCTTGTGTAATAATTACTGTTGAAAGTGTAAATGATCCATTTACCAGTAAGACTGAGAATAGAATAACTGCTACATTACTTCATATGAGATGATCGTCTGTGCTATTGTTCCTGGAGCTCCAGTGAGTGAGTATTTTGAATGTGAAGTTCATCCAGATCTGAGGATGGACTAAATGGCTAGGTGTGATATGGCTAATAGAAATAATATGCCTACATTTATACTAATTAGTGGATAAGATATGGGAAGTGGAATTCATGTTGTGAGAGCCAGGGTTAAGGCTAGCATTGGGGCAATAATATATAAATTGATGATGTTGATGGACATAGTGGTTCTTTAATAAGTAATTTGAATGCCTCAGCAATGGGTTGTAATCATCCATGGGGGCTGATGATTTTTGGCCCTTTCTGGATTTGTATATAGCCTAGGATTTTCCATTTAGTTAATATGAGGAATGCTATGGTGAATTAAATTGGGTAATTTGTGAAAGAATGTTGATTATAAACATATTCTTAGGAAGAGGACTTGAACCAGTGCAGAAAAAGTTTCATTTTTACATAATTACCGGGCTCTGCCAGCGTAACGAACCCTGTTCTACAGTAGGGTATGTATAAATTATTTGAATGTAGATTATATCATCATTTAGGTTGAAGACATTTTGTAAAGGAAGCCGTATTGCTCTTGTCCTTTGATACTGGAAGAAATCTGCTATAGACAGAAACCAACCAGGATGACTCCAGTCTGAACTCAGGTCACGTGAGACTCTAATCGTTGAACAAACAGACAATTAATAGCAGTTATACCGTTGAAATGTCGTGATCCAGCATCAAGGTCATAAACCATATTGCCCATATGAACTCCAGAATACAATTACACTGTGATCCCTAGTAAAACTTGTTCCATTGACCAGTGTTTTAGAAGAACAGGTGATAAAGCATTTTGACTAGCTGGCCTAAATTTTAATCACTCAGAAGTGGTTTTATTCTCCAAAAAATAAATGGCACACGGGCTCAAGACACACCGGCTTCAGTAGTTGTGGCGTGCAGACTCAGTAGTTGTGGACCACTGGCTTAGTTGTTCCGTGGCACGTGAGATCTTCCCGAACCGGGGATCGAACCGGGTCCCCTGCTTTGGCAGGCGAATTCTTAATCACTGCATCACCGGGGAAGTCCCAGATTCACAGTCTCCCTTTTAATATACCTTAAGCCCAAAGAATCCATGGAAAATTGTTAGAGAAAATAAGGCAATAAATATTGTAAGGACTATAACAGAAGCATATAGTACACAGTTCATATAGACACATCCCAAGCAGTTACAAAGTATATTAAAAGGGAGGCTGCAATTTTAAAAGAATAAGAAAAATTATACCCACAAACTCCCAATCTTTCCTGAAACGTTGCAATCTGAAACCCTATTGTAGGAAGCAGAAGATTCCAGGAGACATTCTACAAATGAAGGACTCCAAACCCTGTGGTTGGATAAGGAATTCTGGAAGGAAGGTATCCTCACCCAAGGAGATCAGGTTCCTATACTTCTCTAAAATCACATCCCTATACAATTCCCATTGATCTTGGTCCAGGCATTCTCACTCCTCTTGACAGAAATCTATGGCCACATCCTGGAATGTCAGCAGTCCCTGAAATTAAACGTACACATGCCATGTGGCCACGGGAAGAGTTTATAATATGAACCAAGAAGAAAACAGCAAGTTAAGAGAAGGTTTTAATTTAGAAGAGTGTCTTCAATTATCCACTAATACATACATATATATAAATATAATTTTTTTTTACAAAGTAACTTTCTGTACCTTATTTCTTTTTTTTTATTTATTTTCTTTATTTTTCACACACACACACACACACACACACACACACACACACTGTATTTTATTTTTACAAGAGATAAATAGACTGACACCAAGCATTGTACATGGATGACCACAACAAAAGCAACAATGATTGCAATTACCAAACATGAAACACCCTTTTAATATACCTTAAGGCCAAAGAATCCATGGAAATTTGGATTCCAGTAAAAAGGCCTGGGCTTGGCCACAGTGGGCGTGGCCCCCAGGGCGGGCCGCCCCTCTAGGACCCGCGACGGGGCCCTGCGCTCCTGGCGGCTCCCTCCCCCGCCGCCCCGCTCCCTCCCGGAAGGCCTCGGGGCAGAGCGGTCCCACCCACTGCGCGCTGAACAGAGCCCGCGTTTCCTCAGAGCTGGAACTCCCGGCTCAGGCGGGGTCTCTTCCCTCCGCCTTCACGGAACTGCCCCGGAGCCCGAGGGGAGGGCGACCTCACTGAGGCTGCCGGCTCTGGAGGTGCCCCGGCGGCCGAAGCCATGACAGTCGCGGGGACGGCGGGCCGGGTAAGTGGGCGCCGACCCTCCGCCTGGTCCGGTGCCCGGGCGGCAGCACAAGACCAGCTTCTGAGGGGCAGGGGTTCGCTGCCACCCGCCGCTGCTGTGCAGAAAGAGCGGCCTCCAGCGTCTGGTCCCCGGGAACTTCGGTCCGTCCTCTCGCTCCTGCCCTCGTCCTGGCTCGTGAGGCCTGTTGGGCGTGAGGAGGGGGTCGGCCTGAGCGTCCTGAGGGGAAACGGGGCAAGGGAGGCTCAGGGTCCGGCTGCAGCGTCAGCGCCCCTCTTCCCGACTGCGGGGAAAGCGGCTGAAAACTCCTCCCGAGGCGCGCAGGCCCCTTATTCAGCCGAGTCCCTCTGCGCTCCTTCCTCCCTGAGCTAAAGTACCGGGGGGAGGGGACAGGGCAGGGAACTGGGGCAGGTAATGGGGAACATCAAAAGGTGATTGTTAACTAAGGCAAACCAGCTCTCCCAAGGTGAGGAATGCGGCTCTTTTCTTTGCCTGGGCTCACTGAATTCCTTCCTTTGATATGCACCTCAGCTCTCTGGGGCCTGCATTCTGTATTTGCATATCCTGAGTGCCTCAGGGCCCGCCGGCTCACATTGGAGGGCTGCAAGTGCTGAAGACTGTGACATCCTTTGTTTACTGATAGGGCAAGAACTATTCCATTTCTCACAGGCTTGAGGGGCAGACAGTGGAAAAAAGTCAGAGAATCTCACTCGGCCTGTACTTTGGTTTACATATAGATAATATTTATACTTAACTGTGCTAATAGAGGTTCTCAAGTCCAATCAACTTGTACTACTGCCTTGTATGTATCAATTTCATCAATATCATAAGATAAATGCCTATAGAATTGACTTAATCCATTTAAATAGGATAAAGATTTTTAAAGGAAACATAATAGAAATATAACAACAAAACCTTTACCACTAAAGGCTGGGTCTGGAACACCCTAAATAAATGTTCCATTGTTACAATATTGAAAGATGTAGTCAATAGAAATATCAACAAAAATCACAAATAATAAGGGTAGCAGAATGTTGAAATGTTCTATCTTTATCATTAAAGTGGCAGAAAATCATTTATTAGTAGGCACTGGGGGCAGAAGATGCCTGATTTTATATCTGTGTCATATTTGTGCAGTTGTTTCAACAAGTAACTTAAAGACAAAATGGAAAAACAAGGAGGTTTGTGCCTGAGATCATGTTGATGTGAAACCAGGGATGGCCACCTTGTGCCAGGTGAGTTAAGTTTACCTGGCAGGTAGACCGCAGAGTTCCTGGGAAGCAAGGGTTGGAATTTTTCTGCTGGGTGCCCCTTAGGTTCTGTGACTTGACTGACTGTGAGTCATGTTTCGGGAAAGACCTGATCACAGGAAAAGGGTGGGAATAGAGTGATTTGGGGAGCAGCTAACCACATTCATCACAGCTCACGGCCTGAATGAATTTTAAAGAAACAGGAAAACAAATGCTTCTTATGGAATCAGAGAATGTGAGGGCTGGACAATCCCAGAAAAGGAGGAACACCCATCCCATTTTCCAGATGACAAAACAGAGGTCCAGCAAGGTGAAATCCCTCACCCAAGTTGCACCCGTCTCTCCTCCCCACTACGTGGTTCATGAAAGCAGGACTCTTCCTGTCTTGATCACTGCTGAACCCCAAAAAGGGCCAGGCATCTAGCAGCTGCTCCAAAAATTTGCGTTGACGGTAGGAACAATGCTATTTCTTTCTTTCTCACTCTTATTCAGGATTGTGCCAAGAACTCCCCAGGTTGCAATGTAATTCGATAAATGTAAATATTAATTGAGTTTTGTTGTCATGAGGACTTAGGCTTTGAAGGTAACAGACTTGGTTCAGATCTTGGTTCTGCCACTCCATAGCTGTTTGGCTTTGGGAAAATTACTAAACCTCTCTGAGATTATTTCCTCCTTTGTAAAGTGGGGATAAATCTATCTGAGCCAGCAGAGCACCTGCATGAGAGATGTGCACTAAATATTGGTCTTTCTCACTCTCCTACGCCATCTCTCTGTTCTTCCCAGAGAAGCTGTACAGAAGGATATAGTACTTTTGTTTAAAATAGTTAACTAATTAATTAATTAATTTGTTTTTGGCTGCGTTGGGTCTTCGTTGCTATGCGCAGGCTTTCTCTAGTTGGGGCAAGCGGGGGCTACTCTGTGTTGCGGTGCGCGGGCTTCTCATTGCGGTGGCTTCTCTTGCTAGCCTTAACCCCAATGCTAGCCTTAACCCTGGCTCTCACAACATGAATTCCTCTTCCCATATCTTATCCACTAATTAATATAAATGTAGGCATATTATTTCTATTAGCCATATCACACCTAGCCATTTACTCCATCCGCAGATCTGGATGAACTTCACATTCAAAATACACACTCACTGGAGCTCTAGGAGCAATAGCACAGACTATCATCTGATAGGAAGTAATGTAGCAGTTATTCTATTCTCAATCTTACTGACAAATGGATCATTTTCACTTTCAACAGTAATTATTACACAAGAACACCTATGACTAATTTTCTCCTGACCCCTACCCAGAATTTGATTATCTCCGCAGTAGCAGAAATCCAATGAAGCCCCACTTGATTTAACGGAAGTAGCATCAAAACCTGTATATGTCTTCAATGTAGAAAATGTAGCAGGCCCATTCACCCCGTCCCTCCTAGAGAATATGTCAATTTCCCTATAATAAACATTTCCACAGCAATCTATTTTTAGGAGCATTCGACAATCCCTAGGTGCCAGAATTATATACAGCCCAAGTCATCATTAAAACACATCTAACAATCTCCTTTCTATGAATTTGAGCCTCCTACCTACAATTTTGATATGAACAACGCATACATCTCTTATGAAAAGTTTTTTTACCACTAACATTAACCTTATGTGTATGAGAGTTTTCACTACTTGTCATCATACCAGGCAACCCACCACAAATTTAAGAAATATGTCTGACAAAAGAGTTTCTTTGATAGAGTAAATCATAGAGGTTTCAATGCTCTTATTCCTGGAAAATGAATTCTTCCTAATAATTTTACATTCTCCATGCTACCTACCACATTACACCACATGCTATATAGTAAAGTTCTCTAAGTAAGCTTCAGGCCCATACACCCAAAATATTTTTGTATATCCTTCCTGTGCTAACAAACTCTCATTGTTTTTACCATCATTCTACTGACCATTTTCTCAGGAAATATAATTGTATAACAAGCTCACACTGGTTAATGGTATCCCCATTCTAATTAAAAAACATGAACCCATAAGCTACAGAATCATCCAACAAATATTTCCTAAAACAGTCCACCACATCAATACTACTTATAATGGCTATTATCATTAATCTAATATACTGTGGTCAAAGAGCACAATGAATAACAAGAATCTTTAATCCAGCAGCATCCACCCTCATGACAATCGCCCTTGTCACAAAAGTAGGACTTTCCCCATTTCACTTCTGAGTGCCTGAAGTCACATAAGGCATCCCATGAACAGCAGACCTGATGCTATCAACATGACAAAATTGCACCCCTATCAGTTTTATACCACATGTCACCATCCATTAACCTAAATATACTATTAATCATAGCGATATTATAAATCATAGCTGGAGGCTGAGGCAGACTTCGCCATACTCACCTGGAAAATATTACACCCTCCTCATCAATTGCCCATATAGGATGAATAACAGCTATTATAATGTATATTCAGATTATAACAATCCTAAACATATTAACTTATATCATAACAACACTATCTTCTTCTTATTTATGCCCAGATCATGTACTACAAGAGTATCATTATCACACACATGAGATAAAACACCTCCCATCACAATCATTTTCCTCACCATTATAGTATCATTAGGACATCGCCCGCCCATCACTATCAGGCTTTCTACCCAAATGAATAATTATCCAAGAGATAACACAAACGACAACATCATTCTACCAACACTAATAGCCATCATAGCAGTCCTCAGCATATATTTCTACTTGCAGCTAACATACTCCACATCACTAACTATATTCCCTTCATTAAACAACACAAACACAAAACAATTTGAACATACAAAGAAATAACCTTCCTATCATTACCAATCATAATACCCACATGGTTACTACACACAACACCCATTCTATCGGTGCTGGACTAGGAATTTAGGTTAGTTCAGACCAAGAGCTTTCAAAACCCTAAACAAGTGAAATTTACTTAATTCCTAAAAATAAGGATTGCAAGACTTTATTCTACATCAATTGAATGTAAAGCAAACACTGTATTGAAGCCAAATCTTTACGAGATTGATGAGTTTTAACCCCAGGAAACTTTAGTTAACAGGCAAATCCTCTAGTCAACTGGCTTCAGTCTACTTCTCCTTCATTTGAGAAAGAAAAAAAGAAAAAAAAAAGGCAGGATAATCACTGGCAGAATTGAAGCTGCTTCTCTGAAGTTAGAATTCAATTTGTTGATTCACCACAGGGTTTGCCAGAAAGAGGGCTCAATCTCTGTCTTTAGATTTACAGTCTAATGCTAACTCAGTCATTTTACCTCTGTTCATACACTGCTGATTATTTTCAACAAATCACAAAGATATCGGCATTTTATATTTACTATTTGGTGCTTGAGCTGCAGTAGCAGGCAGCACCTTAATTATATTAATCCAGGCTGAGCTATGCTGACCTGGACCGCTACTTGGAGATGCCGAAATCTGTAAGGTTGTCATAACAGTCCCTGCACTTGTAATAATTTTCTTTATAGCTGTACCCGTTATGATTGCAGGCTTTGAAAACTGACCTGGGCCACTAATAACTCGGACACCTGAAGTAGCATTTCCCCCAATAAATCATTTAAACTTTTGACTACTTCCCCCATCATTCTTACTCCTACTCATATCACCAATAGTAGAAGCTGGTTCTGGTACCAGTGGGACCGTGTATTCAGCTCTAGCCTGCAATCTGGCCCATGCAGGAGCCTCTGTCGACCTAACTGTTTTCTCCTTACATTTAGCAGGTGTCTCCTCAATTTTTGGTATTATTACTTTTATTACTATAGTCTTTTTTTTTTTTTACTATAGTCTTTAATACAAAACCAGCAGTCATATCCCAATACCAAACATCATTATTTGTTTAATCTTCCCCAACTATAGCCATATTACTATAATTACCAATCTCAGTCCAAGCAGCCAGAATTGCCATGCTGTTAAGAGATAGAAATCTAAACATTACTTTCTTTGACCCTGCAGGAGGAGACCGAATCCTATACCAACACCTCTTTTGATACTTTGCTCACCCTGAAGTCTGTATTCATGGCCTAACAGGGTTTGTTATAAACTCACATATCATTACATACTATTTAGGACAAAAATTGCCTTTCAGCTATCTGGGAATAGTATGAGTCATGTCCACTGGTTTTTTAGGAGTTCTCTTGTGGGCCCATCATATGTTTACCATAGGGATAGCTGTGGACTCAGGAGCATACTTTGCATCAGCTACCGTAATTACTTCTATCCCTACAGGAGTAAAAGTATCTAGCTGATTAGCAACTCTTTATTTAATTTTTCTTTTTCTTCTCTTTTTTTTTTTTTTTTGGCTGAGTTGGGTCTTGCTTGCTGTGCATGGGCTTCCTCTGGTTGCGGTGAGCGGCAGCTACTCTTCGTTGCGGTGTGCGGCCCTTTCATTGCAGTGGCTTCTCTTGTTGCAGAGCACGGCCTCTAGGCGCGTGGGCTTCAGTAGTTGTGGCTTGTGGGCTCTAGAGGGCAGGCTCAGTAGTTGTGGCACACGGGCTTTTTGCTCCGCGGCATGTGGAATCTTCCCAGACAAGGGCTCGAACCCGTGTCCCCTGCATTAGCAGGCGAATTCTTAACCACTGCGTCACCAGGGAAGTCCCTGGTTAGCAACTGTTCACGGAGGGAATACTATATGACCTCCCACTATATTATGAGTTTTTGGCTTTAGGTTTTCTTTTTACAGTAGGTGGTTTGACAGGAATCATCTTAGCCAACTCATCTCCAGACATTGTCCTCCAGGATACATACTATGTAGTAGCACACTTCCATGACCTAATGTCCATGGCAGCAGTCTTCACTATTATAGGAGGCTTCCTACACTGATTCCCACTATTCTCAGGTTATACACTTAACTCAGCATGAGCAAAAATTCACTTCACAAGTATATTTGTAGTAGTAAATATGACTTCCTGCAGCACTTTCGTGGCCTCTCAGGGATGTCACTACGTTAGTCTGAGTACCCTGAGGCACACACAACATGAAATATTTTGTCTTTAGGCTCATTCATCTCAGTAGCAACAGTAATGCTAATAATCTTCATACTTTGAAAAGCATTTGTGTCTAAACAAGAAGTCTTAGCAGTGGAAATTGCTACTCCTAACCTAGAATGGTTACACGGATGTACTCCACCATATCCTACGTTTCAAGATCCTACCTATGTAAATGTAAAATAAGGAAGGACTCAAGTCCTTTTCAACCAGTTTCAAGCCAACACCATAACAATTATGTCTTCCTCAATAAATGAGATAAAAGTAAAAAGTGATGTAGCTTTGTCAAAGTTAAATGATAGGCTAAAATCCTGTATATCACTAAGGCATATCAATTTCATCTAGGCTCTCAAGATACAACATCACCGATTATGGAAGAACTTTTACATTTTCTTCGTCACACATTAATAGTGATTTTTAAAATAAGTTCTCTAGTCCTCTATATCATTTCACTAATACTGACATCTAAACTCATATGCATACAATAGATGCACAGGTAGAGAAAATGTGAACAATTTACTAGCTATTATTGTAATCTTAATTGCCCTATCATCATTGTGAATCCTTTACATGATACATGAAATCAATAACTCTTCCCAAACCGTAAAAAACTATGGGTCAGTAATGATACTGAAGCTACAAATCCACAGATTACGAAGATTTAAATGTTGACTCCTCTGTAATCCCCACATCAGAGCTAAAACCAGGAGCATAATGACTAATAGAAGTCAACAACCGAGTAGTTAGGGATAGTCATTGAATATTAGTTTCATCTGAAATTGTTGTACACTCCGGAGTTGTTCCTTCTCAGGCCTAAAAGGAGCTGCTATCCCAGGACGCCTAACTTAAAGAATCCTAATATCAACAGGACCAGGCCTATGTTGTGGACAAGAGAGCTCGTTTTCCTGAGTTCAAAGACAGGACAGAGGGATATGGCTGAGATATGGGGTGAATCTGCAGCCCATGGGGATGCACTCTCCAAGCTCCAGTATAGGAATGGGGCCTCTAGGGTCCCAGGCCACCCACCACGCCCTCTGGAGCAGGATCTGGGCAACATTCCCTGTCAGTGATGAGGCAGCCCTAGCACTTGTCACGCCCCGATGTCGTGTCCTATGTGGGCCCCATGCTCTTGGCACCACACCCCACACTCTGCAGGTCCATGCTACAGGGTCCTTCATGCCTCAGGAGTAGAGACCACACAGCAAGCAGTTCCCTCCCCAACCAGCAGGAGGAGGGGAGGAGAGCAGGGGCACCAGGGGACTCTCACTCAGACAACAACACCCCAGGGGTGCCAGCGGGGACAGTGATGATGCAGATGAGGCACAGACCAAGAGATGGGACCAGAGGACCCAAAAGGCAGCTGGTCAGGTCCTGGCTCACCTGCACCCCGGACACCTTTGTCCCGCATACACCCCCTTCCTCATACACCCTCTCCTTAAATGCAGATTCTTCAGATGCGAACAGGCAGAGCTTCAGATTGAAAGTCAGCTCTTCCAAAATGACCCGTGAGCAAACACTGCAGGATTCCACTCCAGTGGGTGCCCTGGAGTCGACAACTCAGGGACTGAAGTGGATGTCGGTGCCAGGGGCAGTGGGAGGGAATGGGGAATGAGACTTTCATGGTTGTGGAATTTTGGTTTTGCAAGATGAATAGTTCTAGGGATGGTGGTGATGGCTCCACGAGAAAGTGAATCTATCTGATGCCTCAGAAACGTGCACTTAAAATGGTGATGATGGTAAAGGGTATGTGACGTGTGTTTTATTTCACTTAAAATAAATTCTTAAAATAATGTCTTGTTAACTGAGATTCCATTTCGACTCCCCTTCATCACAAATGTCGGAGGCCCAGACACAGTCCCCTACCTTAGGGGCCATCACGGTACCCTCACAGAGCACGTGGGAGACCATTCTTTGGGGGGCCTAGTCTGTGCTCACCTGACCTCTGTCCAGGGTGACCCAGGCAGTGGTGACCCCCATAGATTAGACATATGATATGCTATAGTATTAGTATGATACCACCAAGTGTTGTCACTCACCGGAACACAGAGCAGCAACCCACTCAAACATGCCTGACCTCATATGATTGTGACAAGATGAAGAGAAGAAAAGGAACCACAGGTTAATCAGGACAACACCCTTAATGCAGAGGTTGGAAATCTCAAAGGGGACAGGACACACTGCAGGCAAAGAGCGCATATGCGGTCTCCCCATCCATGTGATCCTGACTCATGCAGGTATGGTGAGACCCACACAGTCCCCGCACCCTATACCTGGGGCCACACATCCACACTCACCAGGGTGACCCACCTCCCCAGACCCCTCCACCTGGGTCACATGTCCACAGTCCCAGGGTGACCTCACCTCCCCAGACCCTGCACCTGGGGTCACACGTCCCCTTGGTCAGGACACCATGGCTCTGCAGGGGGCTCCCCCAATGTGGAAACAAGCTGGGTCCCTGGGACCTCCTGGGATGGGAAAAAGTGTCAGGTGGGTCTCCTTTCCCCACACTTGTCCCAGAGGAGTCCTCCTCTTCTCACTTTGGTTCTGTGTGATTTTAACTGTTTTTACAGCTTTCATACTAGAGTTGAACACACGACCCTGGTGCTGGCATGCTCAGTCCTTTCTCGCCTCACTTACATGTTGAGGAAACGCACAGGACAGCAGGGCTGAAAGCCGAGGGGCAGCTCTGGACTCTGCTGAGTAGGGACGGTAGACTGGAGGGAGAGCTCAGCAGCAGCCTCAGCTGTCACCCATCGGCCTTTTGCCCGATCTGCGTGCCCTGCAATCAATTCATCAGCTAAACCTGCTTCCCTATGCACCATGCACGTGCTGGTAAATTGGAATTATTGCCAGGTAGTCCTCCTGAGGATTCTCCATGAGCCCCAGGGAAGGTGAACCTTGTAGGGATTAAGACTAAGGCCCCGACCATAGCACTGACCCTTGGGAGGACCAGGTCACCACACTCAGAAGAGAGGCTGTTGCGTAGACAAGCCCACCTCAGATCCAGACCCCAGACATCTAAGCACTGACATTCAGATGCAGGCACGGAGCTTCCCAGTACTGAGGCCAGGCCGGGTCTCTACCCAGGTCCCCATAGTCCTAGCGTACACAGAACATGGTCAGTTCTAAATCTTATTATAGACAACACATGGTCAGCTCTAAACATAATCAGTAGACAGGACATGCAGAGGTCTAAATCTACCATGTAGACACAACTTGATCATGTTTAAACTAGCTTAGGGCTGATCTCATAGGGGGTACAGATCACACACATGGGTCTCTCATCTTTGGACACCCACATCAGGAAACTGAACAAAATCTTTGTCATTAAACATTTCAACAGGCAAAACAGAAATGTTCCCAATTTCTCTGGCCACCTGATGGTCAGGATCCACGGGCGAGCCACGAACTTCTTAGAGTGCAGCCCAGTCTGCTGCCAGGACACACAAGAAGTGGCCTGATTCCAGCCTCCCAGGCTTCCAGAAGGAGGCGGCCACACTGGAAGCCAGGTCAGGAGAGTCCTGCATGGTCCGGGCCGGGAGATCCGGTCTGTCCATTTGGCTGGCCGATTCCGGGCGGGGCGCTCAGGGCCTCTGAGAGCCCTGCACTCAGGTCCTGCTTCCCTGCAGCGTGTGCCTGTGCGTGTGCGTGTGCGTGTGTGTGTGTGTGTAGAGGGGGCGGTGGCTGACGGCTCCCATGGTTCCCAACCCGGGCACCGCGCTGTCTTCGAGGGGAGGCACGGGGAGAGGTAGGGGCACAGAAGCCGTTGGAGAGGAGAACCCACCGCGGAACTCCTTGCACACTGGCACGCCCCACCCGGAGACCCGCCTGCCCATCGTGGGCCGCATGTCGCCCCCCAGTCCCCCACCCCCGAGGGCAGGGTGCCTGCTCTTTCAACAGCACAGGGTCTCACATGAAGGAGACCCAGTGGGGACTGTCAGCCCCCGACTCCTGATGCTGTGTTTGGGGAGAATGAACCCCCTTGACTGGGCGATGGGACCCTGTGAGGAAAGAGGTGGCGGCCCGATCCCAGTCGGGGCCTGGCTGAGATATGAGAAAACAGGAGCCAAGAGCAAGGCCTGGAGGCCAGGCCAACAGAAGGGACACCCCCAGCCTTGGCCGGGCTCTCCAACGGTGATATTGTTGCTTTAGGGGACATGGGACAGGTGACTGAATGTAATGGGAGTCTAAACTGGACCCTGAATGGGGCTTAAAGGAGGTGTGAAAGATGTTACTGAGACAGTGACAGTCATTGGAAGACAAACTCTGTGTCAGGATATCCTGCTCCATCCATTTAAATCCCTGAGATCTGTGACCTTTACGTGGCTACGCAGGATTGTTAGAGCAGCTGCGTGCGGATATATCTGGGGCACAATTCAGTCTGCAGCCAACTTGCAAGTGGTTCCAGCAAACACACAGGTGTGCGCACAGGCAGGCACAGCACACACACAAACATATGCACGTGCACAGCACAAATATATTCACACACTAGCATGTGAACACACATGCACCCATATGCCCATGCACACAGTAATGTGTGCAAGTGCACATACCTATGCACATGCACAGCATATGTATGCAAACAGGCACATGCACACGCATAGCACACACACAGGGAATAAAGTGAATCCGTAAAGCATTAATTCCTGAACACAAGTGAAGCTGACATGTATTTTCCCCTTTTCTTAGCCTTGATGTTTTCCACAACAAAAAGTTTAAGAAAAAAGATAACGGCAAATGACCTTTGATTCATAGGACTTTCTGATTTTATTCCACAAATATTATGACAGTAGAAATGAATGTAGATATTACATGTGTCCACTAATGGATGAATGGAGAAGAAAAACACGGTCCATCAATACAAGGGAATGCTATTCAGCCTAAAAAGGAAGTCAGTTCTGACACAGGATGCAGCATGGATGAACCTTGAGGGCATTATGCTCAGTGATGTAAGCTAGACACAAAAAAACAAACAGTGCTTGATCCACTCATACAAGGCCCCTAGAGCAGTCGGAAATATAGAGACATAAAGTAGGATGTTGAGGGCCAGAGGCTGAGGGAGGGACAATGGGGAGTGAGTGTTTAATGGGTACTGTTTCAATTTTGCAAGATGAAAAAGTTCCGGAGGATGATGGTGGTCAGGTTTGCACAACAGTGTGAATTACTTCCTGACCCTGAAATGTGCACTTAAAAATGGTTAAGATAATACATTTTATGTTATGTGTACCAGACCACAATTTTTAAAACTTTTCAAAAAACAACAGGAAATAGTCCATGAATACCACAAAATGTACAACTTCACTAACACCAGAGGGATTAAAGCCATAAGCAAAATACTGTGCATACACCTATCAGAATGGCAGACATGAAAGACATAGTATCAAATATCAGCAGGATATGGAGCAATGGAAAGCCTGGTACGCAACGGGAGGATGCAACCACTTCTGAAGCAATCGGGCCTCAGATAGCGAAGTCCGTGCACAGAGACCCACAGTGCTCCTCCCAGTTGAACACAAACCCACCAGCCCTGCACCAGGACACACCGACATGGACTTGCAGCCACAGGAGCCAAACCTGAAGGAACCTGAAGGCCATCACAGACGGATGCAGAAATGAACCATGCACGCTCCTATGAAGGAATATTCCACAGCAATGGAGTACATTTTGTTTAAAGGTAGTAAAACTATAAAAATTATTTTTTAAAGAAAACTATATTTACAAGATGAAAGAATCTATAATTCTGGCACCTAGGGATTGTCGAATGCTCCTAAAAATAGATTGCTGTGGAAATGTTTATTATAGGGAAATTGATATATTCTCTAGGAAGGACGGGGTGAATGGGCCTGCTACATTTTCTACATTGAAGACATGTACAGGTTTTGATTCTACGTCTGTTAAATCAAGTGGGGCTTCACTGGATTTCTGCTACTGCGGAGATAATCAAATTCTTGGTAGGGGTCAGGAGAAAATTAGTCATAGGTGTTCTTGTGTAATAATTACTGTTGAAAGTGTAAATGATCCATTTACCAGTAAGACTGAGAATAGAATAACTGCTACATTACTTCATATGAGATGATCGTCTGTGCTATTGTTCCTGGAGCTCCAGTGAGTGAGTATTTTGAATGTGAAGTTCATCCAGATCTGAGGATGGACTAAATGGCTAGGTGTGATTTGGCTAATAGAAATAATATGCCTACATTTATACTAATTAGTGGATAAGATATGGGAAGTGGAATTCATGTTGTGAGAGCCAGGGTTAAGGCTAGCATTGGGGCAATAATATATAAATTGATGATGTTGATGGACATAGTGGTTCTTTAATAAGTAATTTGAATGCCTCAGCAATGGGTTGTAATCATCCATGGGGGCTGATGATTTTTGGCCCTTTCTGGATTTGTATATAGCCTAGGATTTTCCATTTAGTTAATATGAGGAATGCTATGGTGAATTAAATTGGGTAATTTGTGAAAGAATGTTGATTATAAACATATTCTTAGGAAGAGGACTTGAACCAGTGCAGAAAAAGTTTCATTTTTACATAATTACCGGGCTCTGCCAGCGTAACGAACCCTGTTCTACAGTAGGGTATGTATAAATTATTTGAATGTAGATTATATCATCATTTAGGTTGAAGACATTTTGTAAAGGAAGCCGTATTGCTCTTGTCCTTTGATACTGGAAGAAATCTGCTATAGACAGAAACCAACCAGGATGACTCCAGTCTGAACTCAGGTCACGTGAGACTCTAATCGTTGAACAAACAGACAATTAATAGCAGTTATACCGTTGAAATGTCGTGATCCAGCATCAAGGTCATAAACCATATTGCCCATATGAACTCCAGAATACAATTACACTGTGATCCCTAGTAAAACTTGTTCCATTGACCAGTGTTTTAGAAGAACAGGTGATAAAGCATTTTGACTAGCTGGCCTAAATTTTAATCACTCAGAAGTGGTTTTATTCTCCAAAAAATAAATGGCACACGGGCTCAAGACACACCGGCTTCAGTAGTTGTGGCGTGCAGACTCAGTAGTTGTGGACCACTGGCTTAGTTGTTCCGTGGCACGTGAGATCTTCCCGAACCGGGGATCGAACCGGGTCCCCTGCTTTGGCAGGCGAATTCTTAATCACTGCATCACCGGGGAAGTCCCAGATTCACAGTCTCCCTTTTAATATACCTTAAGCCCAAAGAATCCATGGAAAATTGTTAGAGAAAATAAGGCAATAAATATTGTAAGGACTATAACAGAAGCATATAGTACACAGTTCATATAGACACATCCCAAGCAGTTACAAAGTATATTAAAAGGGAGGCTGCAATTTTAAAAGAATAAGAAAAATTATACCCACAAACTCCCAATCTTTCCTGAAACGTTGCAATCTGAAACCCTATTGTAGGAAGCAGAAGATTCCAGGAGACATTCTACAAATGAAGGACTCCAAACCCTGTGGTTGGATAAGGAATTCTGGAAGGAAGGTATCCTCACCCAAGGAGATCAGGTTCCTATACTTCTCTAAAATCACATCCCTATACAATTCCCATTGATCTTGGTCCAGGCATTCTCACTCCTCTTGACAGAAATCTATGGCCACATCCTGGAATGTCAGCAGTCCCTGAAATTAAACGTACACATGCCATGTGGCCACGGGAAGAGTTTATAATATGAACCAAGAAGAAAACAGCAAGTTAAGAGAAGGTTTTAATTTAGAAGAGTGTCTTCAATTATCCACTAATACATACATATATATAAATATAATTTTTTTTTACAAAGTAACTTTCTGTACCTTATTTCTTTTTTTTTATTTATTTTCTTTATTTTTCACACACACACACACACACACACACACACACACACTGTATTTTATTTTTACAAGAGATAAATAGACTGACACCAAGCATTGTACATGGATGACCACAACAAAAGCAACAATGATTGCAATTACCAAACATGAAACACCCTTTTAATATACCTTAAGGCCAAAGAATCCATGGAAATTTGGATTCCAGTAAAAAGGCCTGGGCTTGGCCACAGTGGGCGTGGCCCCCAGGGCGGGCCGCCCCTCTAGGACCCGCGACGGGGCCCTGCGCTCCTGGCGGCTCCCTCCCCCGCCGCCCCGCTCCCTCCCGGAAGGCCTCGGGGCAGAGCGGTCCCACCCACTGCGCGCTGAACAGAGCCCGCGTTTCCTCAGAGCTGGAACTCCCGGCTCAGGCGGGGTCTCTTCCCTCCGCCTTCACGGAACTGCCCCGGAGCCCGAGGGGAGGGCGACCTCACTGAGGCTGCCGGCTCTGGAGGTGCCCCGGCGGCCGAAGCCATGACAGTCGCGGGGACGGCGGGCCGGGTAAGTGGGCGCCGACCCTCCGCCTGGTCCGGTGCCCGGGCGGCAGCACAAGACCAGCTTCTGAGGGGCAGGGGTTCGCTGCCACCCGCCGCTGCTGTGCAGAAAGAGCGGCCTCCAGCGTCTGGTCCCCGGGAACTTCGGTCCGTCCTCTCGCTCCTGCCCTCGTCCTGGCTCGTGAGGCCTGTTGGGCGTGAGGAGGGGGTCGGCCTGAGCGTCCTGAGGGGAAACGGGGCAAGGGAGGCTCAGGGTCCGGCTGCAGCGTCAGCGCCCCTCTTCCCGACTGCGGGGAAAGCGGCTGAAAACTCCTCCCGAGGCGCGCAGGCCCCTTATTCAGCCGAGTCCCTCTGCGCTCCTTCCTCCCTGAGCTAAAGTACCGGGGGGAGGGGACAGGGCAGGGAACTGGGGCAGGTAATGGGGAACATCAAAAGGTGATTGTTAACTAAGGCAAACCAGCTCTCCCAAGGTGAGGAATGCGGCTCTTTTCTTTGCCTGGGCTCACTGAATTCCTTCCTTTGATATGCACCTCAGCTCTCTGGGGCCTGCATTCTGTATTTGCATATCCTGAGTGCCTCAGGGCCCGCCGGCTCACATTGGAGGGCTGCAAGTGCTGAAGACTGTGACATCCTTTGTTTACTGATAGGGCAAGAACTATTCCATTTCTCACAGGCTTGAGGGGCAGACAGTGGAAAAAAGTCAGAGAATCTCACTCGGCCTGTACTTTGGTTTACATATAGATAATATTTATACTTAACTGTGCTAATAGAGGTTCTCAAGTCCAATCAACTTGTACTACTGCCTTGTATGTATCAATTTCATCAATATCATAAGATAAATGCCTATAGAATTGACTTAATCCATTTAAATAGGATAAAGATTTTTAAAGGAAACATAATAGAAATATAACAACAAAACCTTTACCACTAAAGGCTGGGTCTGGAACACCCTAAATAAATGTTCCATTGTTAAAATATTGAAAGATGTAGTCAATAGAAATATCAACAAAAATCACAAATAATAAGGGTAGCAGAATGTTGAAATGTTCTATCTTTATCATTAAAGTGGCAGAAAATCATTTATTAGTAGGCACTGGGGGCAGAAGATGCCTGATTTTATATCTGTGTCATATTTGTGCAGTTGTTTCAACAAGTAACTTAAAGACAAAATGGAAAAACAAGGAGGTTTGTGCCTGAGATCATGTTGATGTGAAACCAGGGATGGCCACCTTGTGCCAGGTGAGTTAAGTTTACCTGGCAGGTAGACCGCAGAGTTCCTGGGAAGCAAGGGTTGGAATTTTTCTGCTGGGTGCCCCTTAGGTTCTGTGACTTGACTGACTGTGAGTCATGTTTCGGGAAAGACCTGATCACAGGAAAAGGGTGGGAATAGAGTGATTTGGGGAGCAGCTAACCACATTCATCACAGCTCACGGCCTGAATGAATTTTAAAGAAACAGGAAAACAAATGCTTCTTATGGAATCAGAGAATGTGAGGGCTGGACAATCCCAGAAAAGGAGGAACACCCATCCCATTTTCCAGATGACAAAACAGAGGTCCAGCAAGGTGAAATCCCTCACCCAAGTTGCACCCGTCTCTCCTCCCCACTACGTGGTTCATGAAAGCAGGACTCTTCCTGTCTTGATCACTGCTGAACCCCAAAAAGGGCCAGGCATCTAGCAGCTGCTCCAAAAATTTGGGTTGACTGTAGGAACAATGCTATTTCTTTCTTTCTCACTCTTATTCAGGATTGTGCCAAGAACTCCCCAGGTTGCAATGTAATTCGATAAATGTAAATATTAATTGAGTTTTGTTGTGATGAGGACTTAGGCTTTGAAGGTAACAGACTTGGTTCAGATCTTGGTTCTGCCACTCCATAGCTGTTTGGCTTTGGGAAAATTACTAAACCTCTCTGAGATTATTTCCTCCTTTGTAAAGTGGGGATAAATCTATCTGAGCCAGCAGAGCACCTGCATGAGAGATGTGCACTAAATATTGGTCTTTCTCACTCTCCTACGCCATCTCTCTGTTCTTCCCAGAGAAGCTGTACAGAAGGATATAGTACTGTTGTTTAAAATAGTTAACTAATTAATTAATTAATTTGTTTTTGGCTGCGTTGGGTCTTCGTTGCTATGCGCAGGCTTTCTCTAGTTGGGGCAAGCGGGGGCTACTCTGTGTTGCGGTGCGCGGGCTTCTCATTGCGGTGGCTTCTCTTGCTAGCCTTAACCCCAATGCTAGCCTTAACCCTGGCTCTCACAACATGAATTCCTCTTCCCATATCTTATCCACTAATTAATATAAATGTAGGCATATTATTTCTATTAGCCATATCACACCTAGCCATTTACTCCATCCTCAGATCTGGATGAACTTCACATTCAAAATACACACTCACTGGAGGTCTAGGAGCAATAGCACAGACAATCATCTGATATGAAGTAATGTAGCAGTTATTCTATTCTCAGTCTTACTGACAAATGGATCATTTACACTTTCAACAGTAATTATTACACAAGAACACCTATGACTAATTTTCTCCTGACCCCTACCCAGAATTTGATTATCTCCGCAGTAGCAGAAATCCAATGAAGCCCCACTTGATTTAACGGAAGTAGCATCAAAACCTGTATATGTCTTCAATGTAGAAAATGTAGCAGGCCCATTCACCCCGTCCCTCCTAGAGAATATGTCAATTTCCCTATAATAAACATTTCCACAGCAATCTATTTTTAGGAGCATTCGACAATCCCTAGGTGCCAGAATTATATACAGCCCAAGTCATCATTAAAACACATCTAACAATCTCCTTTCTATGAATTTGAGCCTCCTACCTACAATTTTGATATGAACAACGCATACATCTCTTATGAAAAGTTTTTTTACCACTAACATTAACCTTATGTGTATGAGAGTTTTCACTACTTGTCATCATACCAGGCAACCCACCACAAATTTAAGAAATATGTCTGACAAAAGAGTTTCTTTGATAGAGTAAATCATAGAGGTTTCAATGCTCTTATTCCTGGAAAATGAATTCTTCCTAATAATTTTACATTCTCCATGCTACCTACCACATTACACCACATGCTATATAGTAAAGTTCTCTAAGTAAGCTTCAGGCCCATACACCCAAAATATTTTTGTATATCCTTCCTGTGCTAACAAACTCTCATTGTTTTTACCATCATTCTACTGACCATTTTCTCAGGAAATATAATTGTATAACAAGCTCACACTGGTTAATGGTATCCCCATTCTAATTAAAAAACATGAACCCATAAGCTACAGAATCATCCAACAAATATTTCCTAAAACAGTCCACCACATCAATACTACTTATAATGGCTATTATCATTAATCTAATATACTGTGGTCAAAGAGCACAATGAATAACAAGAATCTTTAATCCAGCAGCATCCACCCTCATGACAATCGCCCTTGTCACAAAAGTAGGACTTTCCCCATTTCACTTCTGAGTGCCTGAAGTCACATAAGGCATCCCATGAACAGCAGACCTGATGCTATCAACATGACAAAATTGCACCCCTATCAGTTTTATACCACATGTCACCATCCATTAACCTAAATATACTATTAATCATAGCGATATTATAAATCATAGCTGGAGGCTGAGGCAGACTTCGCCATACTCACCTGGAAAATATTACACCCTCCTCATCAATTGCCCATATAGGATGAATAACAGCTATTATAATGTATATTCAGATTATAACAATCCTAAACATATTAACTTATATCATAACAACACTATCTTCTTCTTATTTATGCCCAGATCATGTACTACAAGAGTATCATTATCACACACATGAGATAAAACACCTCCCATCACAATCATTTTCCTCACCATTATAGTATCATTAGGACATCGCCCGCCCATCACTATCAGGCTTTCTACCCAAATGAATAATTATCCAAGAGATAACACAAACGACAACATCATTCTACCAACACTAATAGCCATCATAGCAGTCCTCAGCATATATTTCTACTTGCAGCTAACATACTCCACATCACTAACTATATTCCCTTCATTAAACAACACAAACACAAAACAATTTGAACATACAAAGAAATAACCTTCCTATCATTACCAATCATAATACCCACATGGTTACTACACACAACACCCATTCTATCGGTGCTGGACTAGGAATTTAGGTTAGTTCAGACCAAGAGCTTTCAAAACCCTAAACAAGTGAAATTTACTTAATTCCTAAAAATAAGGATTGCAAGACTTTATTCTACATCAATTGAATGTAAAGCAAACACTGTATTGAAGCCAAATCTTTACGAGATTGATGAGTTTTAACCCCAGGAAACTTTAGTTAACAGGCAAATCCTCTAGTCAACTGGCTTCAGTCTACTTCTCCTTCATTTGAGAAAGAAAAAAAGAAAAAAAAAAGGCAGGATAATCACTGGCAGAATTGAAGCTGCTTCTCTGAAGTTAGAATTCAATTTGTTGATTCACCACAGGGTTTGCCAGAAAGAGGGCTCAATCTCTGTCTTTAGATTTACAGTCTAATGCTAACTCAGTCATTTTACCTCTGTTCATACACTGCTGATTATTTTCAACAAATCACAAAGATATCGGCATTTTATATTTACTATTTGGTGCTTGAGCTGCAGTAGCAGGCAGCACCTTAATTATATTAATCCAGGCTGAGCTATGCTGACCTGGACCGCTACTTGGAGATGCCGAAATCTGTAAGGTTGTCATAACAGTCCCTGCACTTGTAATAATTTTCTTTATAGCTGTACCCGTTATGATTGCAGGCTTTGAAAACTGACCTGGGCCACTAATAACTCGGACACCTGAAGTAGCATTTCCCCCAATAAATCATTTAAACTTTTGACTACTTCCCCCATCATTCTTACTCCTACTCATATCACCAATAGTAGAAGCTGGTTCTGGTACCAGTGGGACCGTGTATTCAGCTCTAGCCTGCAATCTGGCCCATGCAGGAGCCTCTGTCGACCTAACTGTTTTCTCCTTACATTTAGCAGGTGTCTCCTCAATTTTTGGTATTATTACTTTTATTACTATAGTCTTTTTTTTTTTTTTACTATAGTCTTTAATACAAAACCAGCAGTCATATCCCAATACCAAACATCATTATTTGTTTAATCTTCCCCAACTATAGCCATATTACTATAATTACCAATCTCAGTCCAAGCAGCCAGAATTGCCATGCTGTTAAGAGATAGAAATCTAAACATTACTTTCTTTGACCCTGCAGGAGGAGACCGAATCCTATACCAACACCTCTTTTGATACTTTGCTCACCCTGAAGTCTGTATTCATGGCCTAACAGGGTTTGTTATAAACTCACATATCATTACATACTATTTAGGACAAAAATTGCCTTTCAGCTATCTGGGAATAGTATGAGTCATGTCCACTGGTTTTTTAGGAGTTCTCTTGTGGGCCCATCATATGTTTACCATAGGGATAGCTGTGGACTCAGGAGCATACTTTGCATCAGCTACCGTAATTACTTCTATCCCTACAGGAGTAAAAGTATCTAGCTGATTAGCAACTCTTTATTTAATTTTTCTTTTTCTTCTCTTTTTTTTTTTTTTTGGCTGAGTTGGGTCTTGCTTGCTGTGCATGGGCTTCCTCTGGTTGCGGTGAGCGGCAGCTACTCTTCGTTGCGGTGTGCGGCCCTTTCATTGCAGTGGCTTCTCTTGTTGCAGAGCACGGCCTCTAGGCGCGTGGGCTTCAGTAGTTGTGGCTTGTGGGCTCTAGAGGGCAGGCTCAGTAGTTGTGGCACACGGGCTTTTTGCTCCGCGGCATGTGGAATCTTCCCAGACAAGGGCTCGAACCCGTGTCCCCTGCATTAGCAGGCGAATTCTTAACCACTGCGTCACCAGGGAAGTCCCTGGTTAGCAACTGTTCACGGAGGGAATACTATATGACCTCCCACTATATTATGAGTTTTAGGCTTTAGGTTTTCTTTTTACAGTAGGTGGTTTGACAGGAATCATCTTAGCCAACTCATCTCCAGACATTGTCCTCCAGGATACATACTATGTAGTAGCACACTTCCATGACCTAATGTCCATGGGAGCAGTCTTCACTATTATAGGAGGCTTCCTACACTGATTCCCACTATTCTCAGGTTATACACTTAACTCAGCATGAGCAAAAATTCACTTCACAAGTATATTTGTAGTAGTAAATATGACTTCCTGCAGCACTTTCGTGGCCTCTCAGGGATGTCACTACGTTAGTCTGAGTACCCTGAGGCACACACAACATGAAATATTTTGTCTTTAGGCTCATTCATCTCAGTAGCAGCAGTAATGCTAATAATCTTCATACTTTGAAAAGCATTTGTGTCTAAACAAGAAGTCTTAGCAGTGGAAATTGCTACTCCTAACCTAGAATGGTTACACGGATGTCCTCCACCATATCCTACGTTTCAAGATCCTACCTATGTAAATGTAAAATAAGGAAGGACTCAAGTCCTTTTCAACCAGTTTCAAGCCAACACCATAACAATTATGTCTTCCTCAATAAATGAGATAAAAGTAAAAAGTGATGTAGCTTTGTCAAAGTTAAATGATAGGCTAAAATCCTGTATATCACTAAGGCATATCAATTTCATCTAGGCTCTCAAGATACAACATCACCGATTATGGAAGAACTTTTACATTTTCTTCGTCACACATTAATAGTGATTTTTAAAATAAGTTCTCTAGTCCTCTATATCATTTCACTAATACTGACATCTAAACTCATATGCATACAATAGATGCACAGGTAGAGAAAATGTGAACAATTTACTAGCTATTATTGTAATCTTAATTGCCCTATCATCATTGTGAATCCTTTACATGATACATGAAATCAATAACTCTTCCCAAACCATAAAAAACTATGGGTCAGTAATGATACTGAAGCTACAAATCCACAGATTACGAAGATTTAAATGTTGACTCCTCTGTAATCCCCACATCAGAGCTAAAACCAGGAGCATAATGACTAATAGAAGTCAACAACCGAGTAGTTAGGGATAGTCATTGAATATTAGTTTCATCTGAAATTGTTGTACACTCCGGAGTTGTTCCTTCTCAGGCCTAAAAGGAGCTGCTATCCCAGGACGCCTAACTTAAAGAATCCTAATATCAACAGGACCAGGCCTATGTTGTGGACAAGAGAGCTCGTTTTCCTGAGTTCAAAGACAGGACAGAGGGATATGGCTGAGATATGGGGTGAATCTGCAGCCCATGGGGATGCACTCTCCAAGCTCCAGTATAGGAATGGGGCCTCTAGGGTCCCAGGCCACCCACCACGCCCTCTGGAGCAGGATCTGGGCAACATTCCCTGTCAGTGATGAGGCAGCCCTAGCACTTGTCACGCCCCGATGTCGTGTCCTATGTGGGCCCCATGCTCTTGGCACCACACCCCACACTCTGCAGGTCCATGCTACAGGGTCCTTCATGCCTCAGGAGTAGAGACCACACAGCAAGCAGTTCCCTCCCCAACCAGCAGGAGGAGGGGAGGAGAGCAGGGGCACCAGGGGACTCTCACTCAGACAACAACACCCCAGGGGTGCCAGCGGGGACAGTGATGATGCAGATGAGGCACAGACCAAGAGATGGGACCAGAGGACCCAAAAGGCAGCTGGTCAGGTCCTGGCTCACCTGCACCCCGGACACCTTTGTCCCGCATACACCCCCTTCCTCATACACCCTCTCCTTAAATGCAGATTCTTCAGATGCGAACAGGCAGAGCTTCAGACTGAAAGTCAGCTCTTCCAAAATGACCCGTGAGCAAACACTGCAGGATTCCACTCCAGTGGGTGCCCTGGAGTCGACAACTCAGGGACTGAAGTGGATGTCGGTGCCAGGGGCAGTGGGAGGGAATGGGGAATGAGACTTTC
The DNA here is from genome assembly GCF_965194825.1 of Balaenoptera physalus. Lineage (NCBI taxonomy): Eukaryota > Metazoa > Chordata > Mammalia > Artiodactyla > Balaenopteridae > Balaenoptera > Balaenoptera physalus. The sequence continues at coordinate 63,106 of NW_028124975.1, read as the reverse complement.
ATGGTTGTGGAATTTTGGTTTTGCAAGATGAATAGTTCTAGGGATGGTGGTGATGGCTCCACGAGAAAGTGAATCTATCTGATGCCTCAGAAACGTGCACTTAAAATGGTGATGATGGTAAAGGGTATGTGACGTGTGTTTTATTTCACTTAAAATAAATTCTTAAAATAATGTCTTGTTAACTGAGATTCCATTTCGACTCCCCTTCATCACAAATGTCGGAGGCCCAGACACAGTCCCCTACCTTAGGGGCCATCACGGTACCCTCACAGAGCACGTGGGAGACCATTCTTTGGGGGGCCTAGTCTGTGCTCACCTGACCTCTGTCCAGGGTGACCCAGGCAGTGGTGACCCCCATAGATTAGACATATGATATGCTATAGTATTAGTATGATACCACCAAGTGTTGTCACTCACCGGAACACAGAGCAGCAACCCACTCAAACATGCCTGACCTCATATGATTGTGACAAGATGAAGAGAAGAAAAGGAACCACAGGTTAATCAGGACAACACCCTTAATGCAGAGGTTGGAAATCTCAAAGGGGACAGGACACACTGCAGGCAAAGAGCGCATATGCGGTCTCCCCATCCATGTGATCCTGACTCATGCAGGTATGGTGAGACCCACACAGTCCCCGCACCCTATACCTGGGGCCACACATCCACACTCACCAGGGTGACCCACCTCCCCAGACCCCTCCACCTGGGTCACATGTCCACAGTCCCAGGGTGACCTCACCTCCCCAGACCCTGCACCTGGGGTCACACGTCCCCTTGGTCAGGACACCATGGCTCTGCAGGGGGCTCCCCCAATGTGGAAACAAGCTGGGTCCCTGGGACCTCCTGGGATGGGAAAAAGTGTCAGGTGGGTCTCCTTTCCCCACACTTGTCCCAGAGGAGTCCTCCTCTTCTCACTTTGGTTCTGTGTGATTTTAACTGTTTTTACAGCTTTCATACTAGAGTTGAACACACGACCCTGGTGCTGGCATGCTCAGTCCTTTCTCGCCTCACTTACATGTTGAGGAAACGCACAGGACAGCAGGGCTGAAAGCCGAAGGGCAGCTCTGGACTCTGCTGAGTAGGGACGGTAGACTGGAGGGAGAGCTCAGCAGCAGCCTCAGCTGTCACCCATCGGCCTTTTGCCCGATCTGCGTGCCCTGCAATCAATTCATCAGCTAAACCTGCTTCCCTATGCACCATGCACGTGCTGGTAAATTGGAATTATTGCCAGGTAGTCCTCCTGAGGATTCTCCATGAGCCCCAGGGAAGGTGAACCTTGTAGGGATTAAGACTAAGGCCCCGACCATAGCACTGACCCTTGGGAGGACCAGGTCACCACACTCAGAAGAGAGGCTGTTGCGTAGACAAGCCCACCTCAGATCCAGACCCCAGACATCTAAGCACTGACATTCAGATGCAGGCACGGAGCTTCCCAGTACTGAGGCCAGGCCGGGTCTCTACCCAGGTCCCCATAGTCCTAGCGTACACAGAACATGGTCAGTTCTAAATCTTATTATAGACAACACATGGTCAGCTCTGAACATAATCAGTAGACAGGACATGCAGAGGTCTAAATCTACCATGTAGACACAACTTGATCATGTTTAAACTAGCTTAGGGCTGATCTCATAGGGGGTACAGATCACACACATGGGTCTCTCATCTTTGGACACCCACATCAGGAAACTGAACAAAATCTTTGTCATTAAACATTTCAACAGGCAAAACAGAAATGTTCCCAATTTCTCTGGCCACCTGATGGTCAGGATCCACGGGCGAGCCACGAACTTCTTAGAGTGCAGCCCAGTCTGCTGCCAGGACACACAAGAAGTGGCCTGATTCCAGCCTCCCAGGCTTCCAGAAGGAGGCGGCCACACTGGAAGCCAGGTCAGGAGAGTCCTGCATGGTCCGGGCCGGGAGATCCGGTCTGTCCATTTGGCTGGCCGATTCCGGGCGGGGCGCTCAGGGCCTCTGAGAGCCCTGCACTCAGGTCCTGCTTCCCTGCAGCGTGTGCCTGTGCGTGTGCGTGTGCGTGTGTGTGTGTGTGTGTAGAGGGGGCGGTGGCTGACGGCTCCCATGGTTCCCAACCCGGGCACCGCGCTGTCTTCGAGGGGAGGCACGGGGAGAGGTAGGGGCACAGAAGCCGTTGGAGAGGAGAACCCACCGCGGAACTCCTTGCACACTGGCACGCCCCACCCGGAGACCCGCCTGCCCATCGTGGGCCGCATGTCGCCCCCCAGTCCCCCACCCCCGAGGGCAGGGTGCCTGCTCTTTCAACAGCACAGGGTCTCACATGAAGGAGACCCAGTGGGGACTGTCAGCCCCCGACTCCTGATGCTGTGTTTGGGGAGAATGAACCCCCTTGACTGGGCGATGGGACCCTGTGAGGAAAGAGGTGGCGGCCCGATCCAAGTCGGGGCCTGGCTGAGATATGAGAAAACAGGAGCCAAGAGCAAGGCCTGGAGGCCAGGCCAACAGAAGGGACACCCCCAGCCTTGGCCGGGCTCTCCAACGGTGATATTGTTGCTTTAGGGGACATGGGACAGGTGACTGAATGTAATGGGAGTCTAAACTGGACCCTGAATGGGGCTTAAAGGAGGTGTGAAAGATGTTACTGAGACAGTGACAGTCATTGGAAGACAAACTCTGTGTCAGGATATCCTGCTCCATCCATTTAAATCCCTGAGATCTGTGACCTTTACGTGGCTACGCAGGATTGTTAGAGCAGCTGCGTGCGGATATATCTGGGGCACAATTCAGTCTGCAGCCAACTTGCAAGTGGTTCCAGCAAACACACAGGTGTGCGCACAGGCAGGCACAGCACACACACAAACATATGCACGTGCACAGCACAAATATATTCACACACTAGCATGTGAACACACATGCACCCATATGCCCATGCACACAGTAATGTGTGCAAGTGCACATACCTATGCACATGCACAGCATATGTATGCAAACAGGCACATGCACACGCATAGCACACACACAGGGAATAAAGTGAATCCGTAAAGCATTAATTCCTGAACACAAGTGAAGCTGACATGTATTTTCCCCTTTTCTTAGCCTTGATGTTTTCCACAACAAAAAGTTTAAGAAAAAAGATAACGGCAAATGACCTTTGATTCATAGGACTTTCTGATTTTATTCCACAAATATTATGACAGTAGAAATGAATGTAGATATTACATGTGTCCACTAATGGATGAATGGAGAAGAAAAACACGGTCCATCAATACAAGGGAATGCTATTCAGCCTAAAAAGGAAGTCAGTTCTGACACAGGATGCAGCATGGATGAACCTTGAGGGCATTATGCTCAGTGATGTAAGCTAGACACAAAAAAACAAACAGTGCTTGATCCACTCATACAAGGCCCCTAGAGCAGTCGGAAATATAGAGACATAAAGTAGGATGTTGAGGGCCAGAGGCTGAGGGAGGGACAATGGGGAGTGAGTGTTTAATGGGGACTGTTTCAATTTTGCAAGATGAAAAAGTTCCGGAGGATGATGGTGGTCAGGTTTGCACAACAGTGTGAATTACTTCCTGACCCTGAAATGTGCACTTAAAAATGGTTAAGATAATACATTTTACGTTATGTGTACCAGACCACAATTTTTAAAACTTTTCAAAAAACAACAGGAAATAGTCCATGAATACCACAAAATGTACAACTTCACTAACACCAGAGGGATTAAAGCCATAAGCAAAATACTGTGCATACACCTATCAGAATGGCAGACATGAAAGACATAGTATCAAATATCAGCAGGATGTGGAGCAATGGAAAGCCTGGTACGCAACGGGAGGATGCAACCACTTCTGAAGCAATCGGGCCTCAGATAGCGAAGTCCGTGCACAGAGACCCACAGTGCTCCTCCCAGTTGAACACAAACCCACCAGCCCTGCACCAGGACACACCGACATGGACTTGCAGCCACAGGAGCCAAACCTCAAGGAACCTGAAGGCCATCACAGACGGATGCAGAAATGAACCATGCACGCTCCTATGAAGGAATATTCCACAGCAATGGAGTACATTTTGTTTAAAGGTAGTAAAACTATAAAAATTATTTTTTAAAGAAAACTATATTTACAAGATGAAAGAATCTATAATTCTGGCACCTAGGGATTGTCGAATGCTCCTAAAAATAGATTGCTGTGGAAATGTTTATTATAGGGAAATTGATATATTCTCTAGGAAGGACGGGGTGAATGGGCCTGCTACATTTTCTACATTGAAGACATGTACAGGTTTTGATTCTACGTCTGTTAAATCAAGTGGGGCTTCACTGGATTTCTGCTACTGCGGAGATAATCAAATTCTTGGTAGGGGTCAGGAGAAAATTAGTCATAGGTGTTCTTGTGTAATAATTACTGTTGAAAGTGTAAATGATCCATTTACCAGTAAGACTGAGAATAGAATAACTGCTACATTACTTCATATGAGATGATCGTCTGTGCTATTGTTCCTGGAGCTCCAGTGAGTGAGTATTTTGAATGTGAAGTTCATCCAGATCTGAGGATGGACTAAATGGCTAGGTGTGATATGGCTAATAGAAATAATATGCCTACATTTATACTAATTAGTGGATAAGATATGGGAAGTGGAATTCATGTTGTGAGAGCCAGGGTTAAGGCTAGCATTGGGGCAATAATATATAAATTGATGATGTTGATGGACATAGTGGTTCTTTAATAAGTAATTTGAATGCCTCAGCAATGGGTTGTAATCATCCATGGGGGCTGATGATTTTTGGCCCTTTCTGGATTTGTATATAGCCTAGGATTTTCCATTTAGTTAATATGAGGAATGCTATGGTGAATTAAATTGGGTAATTTGTGAAAGAATGTTGATTATAAACATATTCTTAGGAAGAGGACTTGAACCAGTGCAGAAAAAGTTTCATTTTTACATAATTACCGGGCTCTGCCAGCGTAACGAACCCTGTTCTACAGTAGGGTATGTATAAATTATTTGAATGTAGATTATATCATCATTTAGGTTGAAGACATTTTGTAAAGGAAGCCGTATTGCTCTTGTCCTTTGATACTGGAAGAAATCTGCTATAGACAGAAACCAACCAGGATGACTCCAGTCTGAACTCAGGTCACGTGAGACTCTAATCGTTGAACAAACAGACAATTAATAGCAGTTATACCGTTGAAATGTCGTGATCCAGCATCAAGGTCATAAACCATATTGCCCATATGAACTCCAGAATACAATTACACTGTGATCCCTAGTAAAACTTGTTCCATTGACCAGTGTTTTAGAAGAACAGGTGATAAAGCATTTTGACTAGCTGGCCTAAATTTTAATCACTCAGAAGTGGTTTTATTCTCCAAAAAATAAATGGCACACGGGCTCAAGACACACCGGCTTCAGTAGTTGTGGCGTGCAGACTCAGTAGTTGTGGACCACTGGCTTAGTTGTTCCGTGGCACGTGAGATCTTCCCGAACCGGGGATCGAACCGGGTCCCCTGCTTTGGCAGGCGAATTCTTAATCACTGCATCACCGGGGAAGTCCCAGATTCACAGTCTCCCTTTTAATATACCTTAAGCCCAAAGAATCCATGGAAAATTGTTAGAGAAAATAAGGCAATAAATATTGTAAGGACTATAACAGAAGCATATAGTACACAGTTCATATAGACACATCCCAAGCAGTTACAAAGTATATTAAAAGGGAGGCTGCAATTTTAAAAGAATAAGAAAAATTATACCCACAAACTCCCAATCTTTCCTGAAACGTTGCAATCTGAAACCCTATTGTAGGAAGCAGAAGATTCCAGGAGACATTCTACAAATGAAGGACTCCAAACCCTGTGGTTGGATAAGGAATTCTGGAAGGAAGGTATCCTCACCCAAGGAGATCAGGTTCCTATACTTCTCTAAAATCACATCCCTATACAATTCCCATTGATCTTGGTCCAGGCATTCTCACTCCTCTTGACAGAAATCTATGGCCACATCCTGGAATGTCAGCAGTCCCTGAAATTAAACGTACACATGCCATGTGGCCACGGGAAGAGTTTATAATATGAACCAAGAAGAAAACAGCAAGTTAAGAGAAGGTTTTAATTTAGAAGAGTGTCTTCAATTATCCACTAATACATACATATATATAAATATAATTTTTTTTTACAAAGTAACTTTCTGTACCTTATTTCTTTTTTTTTATTTATTTTCTTTATTTTTCACACACACACACACACACACACACACACACACACACTGTATTTTATTTTTACAAGAGATAAATAGACTGACACCAAGCATTGTACATGGATGACCACAACAAAAGCAACAATGATTGCAATTACCAAACATGAAACACCCTTTTAATATACCTTAAGGCCAAAGAATCCATGGAAATTTGGATTCCAGTAAAAAGGCCTGGGCTTGGCCACAGTGGGCGTGGCCCCCAGGGCGGGCCGCCCCTCTAGGACCCGCGACGGGGCCCTGCGCTCCTGGCGGCTCCCTCCCCCGCCGCCCCGCTCCCTCCCGGAAGGCCTCGGGGCAGAGCGGTCCCACCCACTGCGCGCTGAACAGAGCCCGCGTTTCCTCAGAGCTGGAACTCCCGGCTCAGGCGGGGTCTCTTCCCTCCGCCTTCACGGAACTGCCCCGGAGCCCGAGGGGAGGGCGACCTCACTGAGGCTGCCGGCTCTGGAGGTGCCCCGGCGGCCGAAGCCATGACAGTCGCGGGGACGGCGGGCCGGGTAAGTGGGCGCCGACCCTCCGCCTGGTCCGGTGCCCGGGCGGCAGCACAAGACCAGCTTCTGAGGGGCAGGGGTTCGCTGCCACCCGCCGCTGCTGTGCAGAAAGAGCGGCCTCCAGCGTCTGGTCCCCGGGAACTTCGGTCCGTCCTCTCGCTCCTGCCCTCGTCCTGGCTCGTGAGGCCTGTTGGGCGTGAGGAGGGGGTCGGCCTGAGCGTCCTGAGGGGAAACGGGGCAAGGGAGGCTCAGGGTCCGGCTGCAGCGTCAGCGCCCCTCTTCCCGACTGCGGGGAAAGCGGCTGAAAACTCCTCCCGAGGCGCGCAGGCCCCTTATTCAGCCGAGTCCCTCTGCGCTCCTTCCTCCCTGAGCTAAAGTACCGGGGGGAGGGGACAGGGCAGGGAACTGGGGCAGGTAATGGGGAACATCAAAAGGTGATTGTTAACTAAGGCAAACCAGCTCTCCCAAGGTGAGGAATGCGGCTCTTTTCTTTGCCTGGGCTCACTGAATTCCTTCCTTTGATATGCACCTCAGCTCTCTGGGGCCTGCATTCTGTATTTGCATATCCTGAGTGCCTCAGGGCCCGCCGGCTCACATTGGAGGGCTGCAAGTGCTGAAGACTGTGACATCCTTTGTTTACTGATAGGGCAAGAACTATTCCATTTCTCACAGGCTTGAGGGGCAGACAGTGGAAAAAAGTCAGAGAATCTCACTCGGCCTGTACTTTGGTTTACATATAGATAATATTTATACTTAACTGTGCTAATAGAGGTTCTCAAGTCCAATCAACTTGTACTACTGCCTTGTATGTATCAATTTCATCAATATCATAAGATAAATGCCTATAGAATTGACTTAATCCATTTAAATAGGATAAAGATTTTTAAAGGAAACATAATAGAAATATAACAACAAAACCTTTACCACTAAAGGCTGGGTCTGGAACACCCTAAATAAATGTTCCATTGTTACAATATTGAAAGATGTAGTCAATAGAAATATCAACAAAAATCACAAATAATAAGGGTAGCAGAATGTTGAAATGTTCTATCTTTATCATTAAAGTGGCAGAAAATCATTTATTAGTAGGCACTGGGGGCAGAAGATGCCTGATTTTATATCTGTGTCATATTTGTGCAGTTGTTTCAACAAGTAACTTAAAGACAAAATGGAAAAACAAGGAGGTTTGTGCCTGAGATCATGTTGATGTGAAACCAGGGATGGCCACCTTGTGCCAGGTGAGTTAAGTTTACCTGGCAGGTAGACCGCAGAGTTCCTGGGAAGCAAGGGTTGGAATTTTTCTGCTGGGTGCCCCTTAGGTTCTGTGACTTGACTGACTGTGAGTCATGTTTCGGGAAAGACCTGATCACAGGAAAAGGGTGGGAATAGAGTGATTTGGGGAGCAGCTAACCACATTCATCACAGCTCACGGCCTGAATGAATTTTAAAGAAACAGGAAAACAAATGCTTCTTATGGAATCAGAGAATGTGAGGGCTGGACAATCCCAGAAAAGGAGGAACACCCATCCCATTTTCCAGATGACAAAACAGAGGTCCAGCAAGGTGAAATCCCTCACCCAAGTTGCACCCGTCTCTCCTCCCCACTACGTGGTTCATGAAAGCAGGACTCTTCCTGTCTTGATCACTGCTGAACCCCAAAAAGGGCCAGGCATCTAGCAGCTGCTCCAAAAATTTGCGTTGACGGTAGGAACAATGCTATTTCTTTCTTTCTCACTCTTATTCAGGATTGTGCCAAGAACTCCCCAGGTTGCAATGTAATTCGATAAATGTAAATATTAATTGAGTTTTGTTGTCATGAGGACTTAGGCTTTGAAGGTAACAGACTTGGTTCAGATCTTGGTTCTGCCACTCCATAGCTGTTTGGCTTTGGGAAAATTACTAAACCTCTCTGAGATTATTTCCTCCTTTGTAAAGTGGGGATAAATCTATCTGAGCCAGCAGAGCACCTGCATGAGAGATGTGCACTAAATATTGGTCTTTCTCACTCTCCTACGCCATCTCTCTGTTCTTCCCAGAGAAGCTGTACAGAAGGATATAGTACTTTTGTTTAAAATAGTTAACTAATTAATTAATTAATTTGTTTTTGGCTGCGTTGGGTCTTCGTTGCTATGCGCAGGCTTTCTCTAGTTGGGGCAAGCGGGGGCTACTCTGTGTTGCGGTGCGCGGGCTTCTCATTGCGGTGGCTTCTCTTGCTAGCCTTAACCCCAATGCTAGCCTTAACCCTGGCTCTCACAACATGAATTCCTCTTCCCATATCTTATCCACTAATTAATATAAATGTAGGCATATTATTTCTATTAGCCATATCACACCTAGCCATTTACTCCATCCGCAGATCTGGATGAACTTCACATTCAAAATACACACTCACTGGAGCTCTAGGAGCAATAGCACAGACTATCATCTGATAGGAAGTAATGTAGCAGTTATTCTATTCTCAATCTTACTGACAAATGGATCATTTTCACTTTCAACAGTAATTATTACACAAGAACACCTATGACTAATTTTCTCCTGACCCCTACCCAGAATTTGATTATCTCCGCAGTAGCAGAAATCCAATGAAGCCCCACTTGATTTAACGGAAGTAGCATCAAAACCTGTATATGTCTTCAATGTAGAAAATGTAGCAGGCCCATTCACCCCGTCCCTCCTAGAGAATATGTCAATTTCCCTATAATAAACATTTCCACAGCAATCTATTTTTAGGAGCATTCGACAATCCCTAGGTGCCAGAATTATATACAGCCCAAGTCATCATTAAAACACATCTAACAATCTCCTTTCTATGAATTTGAGCCTCCTACCTACAATTTTGATATGAACAACGCATACATCTCTTATGAAAAGTTTTTTTACCACTAACATTAACCTTATGTGTATGAGAGTTTTCACTACTTGTCATCATACCAGGCAACCCACCACAAATTTAAGAAATATGTCTGACAAAAGAGTTTCTTTGATAGAGTAAATCATAGAGGTTTCAATGCTCTTATTCCTGGAAAATGAATTCTTCCTAATAATTTTACATTCTCCATGCTACCTACCACATTACACCACATGCTATATAGTAAAGTTCTCTAAGTAAGCTTCAGGCCCATACACCCAAAATATTTTTGTATATCCTTCCTGTGCTAACAAACTCTCATTGTTTTTACCATCATTCTACTGACCATTTTCTCAGGAAATATAATTGTATAACAAGCTCACACTGGTTAATGGTATCCCCATTCTAATTAAAAAACATGAACCCATAAGCTACAGAATCATCCAACAAATATTTCCTAAAACAGTCCACCACATCAATACTACTTATAATGGCTATTATCATTAATCTAATATACTGTGGTCAAAGAGCACAATGAATAACAAGAATCTTTAATCCAGCAGCATCCACCCTAATGACAATCGCCCTTGTCACAAAAGTAGGACTTTCCCCATTTCACTTCTGAGTGCCTGAAGTCACATAAGGCATCCCATGAACAGCAGACCTGATGCTATCAACATGACAAAATTGCACCCCTATCAGTTTTATACCACATGTCACCATCCATTAACCTAAATATACTATTAATCATAGCGATATTATAAATCATAGCTGGAGGCTGAGGCAGACTTCGCCATACTCACCTGGAAAATATTACACCCTCCTCATCAATTGCCCATATAGGATGAATAACAGCTATTATAATGTATATTCAGATTATAACAATCCTAAACATATTAACTTATATCATAACAACACTATCTTCTTCTTATTTATGCCCAGATCATGTACTACAAGAGTATCATTATCACACACATGAGATAAAACACCTCCCATCACAATCATTTTCCTCACCATTATAGTATCATTAGGACATCGCCCATCACTATCAGGCTTTCTACCCAAATGAATAATTATCCAAGAGATAACACAAACGACAACATCATTCTACCAACACTAATAGCCATCATAGCAGTCCTCAGCATATATTTCTACTTGCAGCTAACATACTCCACATCACTAACTATATTCCCTTCATTAAACAACACAAACACAAAACAATTTGAACATACAAAGAAATAACCTTCCTATCATTACCAATCATAATACCCACATGGTTACTACACACAACACCCATTCTATCGGTGCTGGACTAGGAATTTAGGTTAGTTCAGACCAAGAGCTTTCAAAACCCTAAACAAGTGAAATTTACTTAATTCCTAAAAATAAGGATTGCAAGACTTTATTCTACATCAATTGAATGTAAAGCAAACACTGTATTGAAGCCAAATCTTTACGAGATTGATGAGTTTTAACCCCAGGAAACTTTAGTTAACAGGCAAATCCTCTAGTCAACTGGCTTCAGTCTACTTCTCCTTCATTTGAGAAAGAAAAAAAGAAAAAAAAAAGGCAGGATAATCACTGGCAGAATTGAAGCTGCTTCTCTGAAGTTAGAATTCAATTTGTTGATTCACCACAGGGTTTGCCAGAAAGAGGGCTCAATCTCTGTCTTTAGATTTACAGTCTAATGCTAACTCAGTCATTTTACCTCTGTTCATACACTGCTGATTATTTTCAACAAATCACAAAGATATCGGCATTTTATATTTACTATTTGGTGCTTGAGCTGCAGTAGCAGGCAGCACCTTAATTATATTAATCCAGGCTGAGCTATGCTGACCTGGACCGCTACTTGGAGATGCCCAAATCTGTAAGGTTGTCATAACAGTCCCTGCACTTGTAATAATTTTCTTTATAGCTGTACCCGTTATGATTGCAGGCTTTGAAAACTGACCTGGGCCACTAATAACTCGAACACCTGAAGTAGCATTTCCCCCAATAAATCATTTAAACTTTTGACTACTTCCCCCATCATTCTTATTCCTACTCATATCACCAATAGTAGAAGCTGGTTCTGGTACCAGTGGGACCATGTATTCAGCTCTAGCCTGCAATCTGGCCCATGCAGGAGCCTCTGTCGACCTAACTGTTTTCTCCTTACATTTAGCAGGTGTCTCCTCAATTCTTGGTATTATTACTTTTATTACTATAGTCTTTTTTTTTTTAACTATAGTCTTTAATACAAAACCAGCAGTCATATCCCAATACCAAACATCATTATTTGTTTAATCTTCCCCAACTATAGCCATATTACTATAATTACCAATCTCAGTCCAAGCAGCCAGAATTGCCATGCTGTTAAGAGATAGAAATCTAAACACTACTTTCTTTGACCCTGCAGGAGGAGACCGAATCCTATACCAACACCTCTTTTGATACTTTGCTCACCCTGAAATCTGTATTCATGGCCTAACAGGGTTTGTTATAAACTCACATATCATTACATACTATTTAGGACAAAAATTGCCTTTCAGCTATCTGGGAATAGTATGAGTCATGTCCACTGGTTTTTTAGGAGTTCTCTTGTGGGCCCATCATATGTTTACCATAGGGATAGCTGTGGACTCAGGAGCATACTTTGCATCAGCTACCGTAATTACTTCTATCCCTACAGGAGTAAAATTATCTAGCTGATTAGCAACTCTTTATTTAATTTTTCTTTTTCTTTTCTTTTTTTTTTTGGCTGAGTTGGGTCTTGTTTGCTGCGCATGGGCTTTCTCTGGTTGCGGTGAGCGGCAGCTACTCTTCGTTGCGGTGTGCGGCCCTTTCATTGCAGTGGCTTCTCTTGTTGCAGAGCACGGCCTCTAGGCGCGTGGGCTTCAGTAGTTGTGGCTTGCGGGCTCTAGAGGGCAGGCTCAGTAGTTGTGGCACAGGGGCTTTTTGCTCCGCGGCATGTGGAATCTTCCCAGACAAGGGCTCGAACCCGTGTCCCCTGCATTGGCAGACGAATTCTTAACCACTGCGTCACCAGGGAAGTCCCTGGTTAGCAACTGTTCACGGAGGGAATACTATATGACCTCCCACTATATTATGAGTTTTAGGCTTTAGTTTTTCTTTTTACAGTAGGTGGTTTGACAGGAATCATCTTAGCCAACTCATCCCCAGACATTGTCCTCCAGGATACATACTATGTAGTAGCACACTTCCATGACCTAATGTCCATGGGAGCAGTCTTCACTATTATAGGAGGCTTCCTACACTGATTCCCACTATTCTCAGGTTATACAGTTAACTCAGCATGAGCAAAAATTCACTTCACAAGTATATTTGTAGTAGTAAATATGACTTCCTTCCGCACTTTCGTGGCCTCTCAGGGATGTCACTACGTTAGTCTGAGTACCCCGAGGCACACACAACATGAAATATTTTGTCTTTAGGCTCATTCATCTCAGTAGCAGCAGTAATGCTAATAATCTTCATACTTTGAAAAGCATTTGTTTCTAAACAAGAAGTCTTAGCAGTGGAAATTGCTACTCCTAACCTAGAATGGTTACACGGATGTCCTCCACCATATCCTACGTTTCAAGATCCTACCTATGTAAATGTAAAATAAGGAAGGACTCAAGTCCTTTTCAACCAGTTTCAAGGCAACACCATAACAATTATGTCTTCCTCAAATAAATGAGATAAAAGTAAAAAGTGATGTAGCTTTGTCAAAGTTAAATGATAGGCTAAAATCCTGTATATCACTAAGGCATATCAAATTCATCTAGGCTCTCAAGATACAACATCACCGATTATGGAAGAACTTTTACATTTTCTTCATCACACATTAATAGTGATTTTTAAAATACGTTCTCTAGTCCTCTATATCATTTCACTAATATTGACATCTAAACTCATATGCATACAATAGATGCACAGGTAGAGAAAATGTGAACAATTTACTAGCTATTATTGTAATCTTAATTGCCTATCATCATTGTGAATCCTTTACATGATACATGAAATCAATAACTCTTGCCAAACCATAAAAAACTATGGATCAGTAATGATACTGAAGCTACAAATCCACAGATTACGAAGATTTAAATGTTGTCTCCTCTGTAATCCCCACATCAGAGCTAAAACTAGGAGAATAATGACTAATAGAAGTCAACAACCGAGTAGTTAGGGATAGTCATTGAATATTAGTTTCATCTGAAATTGTTGTACACTCCGGAGTTGTTCCTTCTCAGGCCTAAAAGGAGCTGCTATCCCAGGACTCCTAACTTAAAGAATCCTAATATCAACAGGACCAGGCCTATGTTGTGGACAAGAGAGCTCGTTTTCCTGAGTTCAAAGACAGGACAGAGGGATATGGCTGAGATATGGGGTGAATCTGCAGCCCATGGGGATGCACTCTCCAAGCTCCAGTATAGGAATGGGGCCTCTAGGGTCCCAGGCCACCCACTACGCCCTCTGGAGCAGGATCTGGGCAACATTCCCTGTCAGTGATGAGGCAGCCCTAGCACTTGTCACACCACGATGTCGTGTCCTATGTGGGCCCCATGCTCTTGGGACCACACCCAACACTCTGCAGGTCCATGCTACAGGGTCCTTCATGCCTCAGGAGTAGAGACCACACAGCAAGCAGTTCCCTCCCCAACCAGCAGGAGGAGGGGAGGAGAGCAGGGGCACCAGGGGACTCTCACTCAGACAACAACACCCCAGCGGTGCCAGCGGGGACAGTTATGATGCAGATGAGGCACAGACCAAGAGATGGGACCACAGGACCCAAAAGGCAGCTGGTCAGGTCCTGGCTCACCTGCAACCCTGACACCTTCGTCCCGCATACACCCCCTTCCTCATACACCCTCTCCTTAAATGCAGCTTCTTCAGATGCAAAAAGGCAGCGCTTCAGACTGAAAGTCAGCTCTTCCAAAATGACCCGTGAGCAAACACTGCAGGATTCCACTCCAGTGGGTGCCCTGGAGTCGACAACTCAGGGACTGAAGTGGATATCGGTGCCAGGGGCAGTGGGAGGGAATGGGGAATGAGACTTTCATGGTTGTGGAATTTTGGTTTTGCAAGATGAAAAGTTCTAGGGATGGTGGTGATGGCTCCACGAGAATGTGAATCTATCTGACGCCTGAGAAACGTACACTTAAAATGGTGATGATGGTAAAGGGTATGTGACGTGTGTTTTATTTCACTTAAAATAAATTCTTAAAATAATTTCTTGTTAATTGAGATTCCATATCGACTCCCCTTCATCACAAATGTCGGAGGCCCAGACACAGTCCCCTACCTTAGGGGCCATCACGGTACCCTCACAGAGCACGTGGGAGACCATTCTTTGGGGGGGCTAGTCTGTGCTCACCTGACCTCTGTCCAGGGGGACCCAGGCAGTGGTGACCCCCATAGATTAGACATATGATATGCTATAGTATTAATACGATACCACCAAGTGTTGTCACTCACCGGAACACAGAGCAGCAACCCACTCAAACATGCCTGACCTCATATGATTGTGACAAGATGAAGAGAAGAAAAGGAACCACAGGTTAATCAGGACAACACCCTTAATGCAGAGGTTGGAAATCTCAAAAGGGACAGGACACACTGCAGGCAAAGAGCGCATATGCGGTGTCCCCATCTATGTGATCCTGACCCATGCAGGTATGGTGAGACCCACAGAGTCCCCGCACCCTACACCTGGGGCCACACATCCAAACTCACCAGGGTGACCTCACCTCCCCAGACCCTGCACCTGGGTCACATGTCCACAGTCCCAGGGTGACCTCACCTCCCCAGACCCTGCACCTGGTGTCACACGTCCCCATGGTCAGGACACCATGGCTCTGCAGGCGGCTCCCCCAATGTGGAAACAAGCTGGGTCCCTGGGACCTCCTGGGATGGGAAAAAGTGTCAGATGGGTGTCCTTTCCTCACACTTGTCCCAGAGGAGTCCTCCTCTTCTCACTTTGGTTCTGTGTGATTTTAACTGTTTTTACAGCTTTCATACTAGAGTTGAACACACGACCCTGGTGCTGGCATGCTCAGTCGTTTCTCGTCTCAATTACATGTTGAGAAACCTCACAGGACAGCAGGGCTGAAAGCCGAGGGGCAGCTCTGGACTCTGCTGAGTAGGGACGGTAGACTGGAGGGAGAGCTCAGCAGCAGCCTCAGCTGTCACCCATCGGCCTTTTGCCCTATCTGCGTGCACTGCAATCAATTCAGCAGCTAATCCTGCTTCCCTATGCACCACGCACGTGCTGGTAAATTGGAATTATTGCCAGGTAGTCTTCCTGAGGATTCTCCATGAGCCCCAGGGAAGGTGAACCTTGCAGGGATTAAGACTAAGGCCCCGACCATAGCACTGACCATTGGGAGGACCAGGTCACCACACTCAGAAGAGAGGCTGTTACGTACACAAGCCCACCTCAGCTCCAGACCCCAGACATCTAATCACTGACATTCAGATGCAGGCACGGAGCTTCCCAGTACTGAGGCCAGGCCGGGTCTCTACCCAGGTCCCCATAGTCCTAGCCTACACAGAACATGGTCAGGTCTAAATCTTCTTATTATAGACAACACCTGGTCAGCTCCAAACATAATCAGTAGACAGGACATGCAGAGGTCTAAATCTACCATGTAGATACAACTTGATCATGTTTAAACTAGCTTAGGGCTGATCTCATAGGAGGAACAGATCACACACATGGGTCTCTCATCTTTGGACACCCACATCAGGAAACTGAACAAAATCTTTGTCATTAAACATTTCAACAGGCAAAACAGAAATGTTCCCAATTTCTCTGGCCACCTGATGGTCAGGATCCACGGGCGAGCCACGAACTTCTTAGAGTGCAGCCCAGTCTGCTGCCAGGACAGACAAGAAGTGGTCTGATTCCAGCCTCCCAGGCTTCCAGAAGGAGGTGGCCACACTGCAAGCCAGGTCAGGAGAGGCCTGCATGGTCCGGGCCGGGACATCCGGTCTGTCCATTCGGCTGGCCGATTCCTGGCGGGGCGCTCAGGGCGGCTGAAAGCCCTGCACTCAGGTCCTGCTTCCCTGCAGCGTGTGCCTGTGCGTGTGCGTGTGCGTGTGTGTGTGTGTAGAGGGGGCGGTGGCTGACGGCTTCCATGGTTCCCATCCCGGGCACCGCGCTGTCTTCGAGGCTAGGCACGGGGAGAGGAAGGGGCACAGAAGCCGTTGGAGAGGAGAACCCACCGCGGAACTCCTTGCACACTGGCTCGCCCCACCCGGAGACGCGACTGCCCATCGTGGGCCGCATGTCGCCCCCGAGACCCCACCCCCGAGGGCAGGGTGCCTGCTCTTTCAACAGCACAGGGTCTCACATGAAGGAGACCCAGTTGGGACTGTCAGCCCCCGACTCCTGATGCTGTGTTTGGGGAGAATGAACCCCCTTGACTGGGCGATGGGACCCTGTGAGGAAAGAGGTGGTGCCCCGATCCAAGTCGGGGCCTGGCTGAGATATGATAAAATAGGAGCCAAGGGCAGGGCCTGAATTCCAGGCCAACAGGAGGGGCACCCCCAGCCTTGGCCGGGCTCTCCAACGGTGACATTGTTGCTTTAGGGGACCTGGGACAGGTGACTGAATGTAATGGGAGTCTAAACTGGACCCCGAATGGGGCTTAAAGAAGGTGTGAAGGATGTTACTGAGACAGTGACAGTCATTGGAAGACAAACTCTGTGTCAGGATATCCTGCTCCATCCATTTAAATCCCTGAGACCTGTGACCTTTACGTGGCTACGCAGGATTGTTAGAGCAGCTGCGTGCGGATATATCTGGGGCACAATTCAGTCTGCAGCCAACTTGCAAGTGGTTCCAGCAAACACACAGGTGTGCGCACAGGCAGGCACAGCACACACACAAACATATGCACGTGCACAGCACAAATATATTCACACACTAGCATGTGAACACACATGCACCCATATGCCCATGCACACACTAATGTGTGCAAGTGCACATACCTATGCACATGCACAGCATATGTATGCAAACAGGCACATGCACACGCATAGCACACACACAGGGAATAAAGTGAATCCGTAAAGCATTAATTCCTGAACACAAGTGAAGCTGACATGTATTTTCCCCTTTTCTTAGCATTGATGTTTTCCACAACAAAAAGTTTAAGAAAAAAGATAACGGCAAATGACTTTTGATTCATAGGACTTTCTGATTTTATTCCACAAATATTATGACAGTAGAAATGAATGTAGATATTACATGTGTCCACTAATGGATGAATGGAGAAGAAAAACACGGTCCATCAATACAAGGGAATGCTATTCAGCCTAAAAAGGAAGTCAATTCTGACACAGGATGCAACAGGGATGAACCTTGAGGGCATTATGCTCAGTGATGTAAGCTAGACACAAAAAAACAAACAGTGCTTGATTCACTCATACAAGGCCCCTAGAGCAGTCGGAAATATAGAGACATAAAGTAGGATGTTGAGGGCCAGGTGCTGAGGGAGGGACAATGGGGAGTGAGGCTTTAATGGGGACTGTTTCAATTTTGCAAGATGAAAAAGTTCTGGAGGATGATGGTGGTCAGGTTTGCACAACAGTGTGAATTACTTCTTGACCCTGAAATGTGCACTTAAAAATGGTTAAGATAGTACATTTTACGTTATGTGTACCAGACCACAATTTTTAAAGCTTTTTAAAAATCAACAGGAAATAGTCCATGAATACCACAAGATGCACAACTTCACTAACAACAGAGGGATTAAAGTCATAAGAAAAATACTGTGCATACACGTACCAGAATGGCAGACATGAAAGACATAGTATCAAATATCAGCAGGATGTGGAGCAATGGAAAGCCTGGTACGCAACGGAGGGATGCAACCACTTCTGAAGCAATCGGGCCTCAGATAGCGAAGTCCGTGCACAGAGACCCACAGTGCTCCTCCCAGTTGAACACAAACCCACCAGCCCTGCACCAGGACACACCGACATGGACTTGCAGCCACAGGAGCCAAACCTGAAGGAACCTGAAGGCCATCACAGACGGATGCAGAAATGAACCATGCACGCTCCTATGAAGGAATATTCCACAGCAATGGAGTACATTTTGTTTAAAGGTAGTAAAACTATAAAAATTATTTTTTAAAGAAAACTATATTTACAAGATGAAAGAATCTATAATTCTGGCACCTAGGGATTGTCGAATGCTCCTAAAAATAGATTGCTGTGGAAATGTTTATTATAGGGAAATTGATATATTCTCTAGGAAGGACGGGGTGAATGGGCCTGCTACATTTTCTACATTGAAGACATGTACAGGTTTTGATTCTACGTCTGTTAAATCAAGTGGGGCTTCACTGGATTTCTGCTACTGCGGAGATAATCAAATTCTGGGTAGGGGTCAGGAGAAAATTAGTCATAGGTGTTCTTGTGTAATAATTACTGTTGAAAGTGTAAATGATCCATTTACCAGTAAGACTGAGAATAGAATAACTGCTACATTACTTCATATGAGATGATCGTCTGTGCTATTGTTCCTGGAGCTCCAGTGAGTGAGTATTTTGAATGTGAAGTTCATCCAGATCTGAGGATGGATTAAATGGCTAGGTGTGATATGGCTAATAGAAATAATATGCCTACATTTATACTAATTAGTGGATAAGATATGGGAAGTGGAATTCATGTTGTGAGAGCCAGGGTTAAGGCTAGCATTGGGGCAATAATATATAAATTGATGATGTTGATGGACATAGTGGTTCTTTAATAAGTAATTTGAATGCCTCAGCAATGGGTTGTAATCATCCATGGGGGCTGATGATTTTTGGCCCTTTCTGGATTTGTATATAGCCTAGGATTTTCCATTTAGTTAATATGAGGAATGCTATGGTGAATTAAATTGGGTAATTTGTGAAAGAATGTTGATTATAAACATATTCTTAGGAAGAGGACTTGAACCAGTGCAGAAAAAGTTTCATTTTTACATAATTACCGGGCTCTGCCAGCGTAACGAACCCTGTTCTACAGTAGGGTATGTATAAATTATTTGAATGTAGATTATATCATCATTTAGGTTGAAGACATTTTGTAAAGGAAGCCGTATTGCTCTTGTCCTTTGATACTGGAAGAAATCTGCTATAGACAGAAACCAACCAGGATGACTCCAGTCTGAACTCAGGTCACGTGAGACTCTAATCGTTGAACAAACAGACAATTAATAGCAGTTATACCGTTGAAATGTCGTGATCCAGCATCAAGGTCATAAACCATATTGCCCATATGAACTCCAGAATACAATTACACTGTGATCCCTAGTAAAACTTGTTCCATTGACCAGTGTTTTAGAAGAACAGGTGATAAAGCATTTTGACTAGCTGGCCTAAATTTTAATCACTCAGAAGTGGTTTTATTCTCCAAAAAATAAATGGCACACGGGCTCAAGACACACCGGCTTCAGTAGTTGTGGCGTGCAGACTCAGTAGTTGTGGCCCACTGGCTTAGTTGTTCCGTGGCACGTGAGATCTTCCCGGTCCGGGGATCGAACTGGGTCCCCTGCATTGGCAGGCGAATTCTTAATCACTGCATCACCAGGGAAGTCCCAGATTCGCAGTCTCCCTTTTAATATACCTTAAGCCCAAAGAATCCATGGAAAATTGTTAGAGAAAATAAGACAATAAAATATTGTAAGGACTATAACAGAAGCATATAGTACACAGTTCATATAGACACATCCCAAGCAGTTACAAAGTATATTAAAAGGGAGGCTGCAATTTTAAAAGAATAAGAAAAATTATACCCACAAACTCCCAATCTTTCCTGAAACGTTGCAATCTGAAACCCTATTGTAGGAAGCAGAAGATTCCAGGAGACATTCTACAAATGAAGGACTGCAAACCCTGTGGTTGGATAAGGAATTCTGGAAGGAAGGTATCCTCACCCAAGGAGAGCAGGTTCCTATACTTTTCTAACATCACATCCCTGTACAATTCCCATTGATCTTGGTCCAGGCATTCTCACTCCTCTTGACAGAAATCTATGGCCACATCCTGGAATGTCATCATTCCCTGAAATTAAACGTACACATGCCATGTGGCCACGGGAAGAGTTCTTAATATGACCCAAGATGAAAACAGCAGGTTAAGAGAAGGTTTTAATTTAGAAGAGTGTCTTCAAATATCCACTAATATATATATATATATTTTTTACAAAGTAACTTTCTGTACCTTATTTCTAACTACAAGAAAAGAGTATGACATGTGATCCACAAAACCAGTATAGAGACTATACTTGTCTGGAAAAGAAATGATAAAATGATGGTTTCAACACAGGCATATGCATTTTTGAGTGTTTTATTTATATCAAACTGGAGAAAATGTGTGTATTTCTCATAGAGAAAAGACCTGTCGAGGTAGAAATGTACCTTTCAACTATTCATGAGTACACGAGGACACTGGGGAGATTGTCAAAGTGCAGATTGTGATTCAGTAGGTCCGGTGGGCCTGAGTTCTATTTTTTAACAAACTCATTTTTAAGTAGTGATGCCACAATCTCTGATTCATTGACCAAAACTGTGAATATCAGAGACATAATTAGAAAGGTAAAAATTCATATTTAATTTTGTACTTAAAGTGTTTTATGGATTTTACACCTTTAATAGAATAGTGAGCACAGCAGCAACAATCATTTGTGAGTATTTACTATACACTGTGTATCTTTCTAATTTTTTTGTGTAGGATTCCAGGAAAAAGGCCTGGGCTGTGGCCACAGTGGGCGTTGCCCCCAGGCCGGGCCGCCCCTCCAGGACTCCCGACGGGGCCCTGCGCTCCTGGTGGCTCCCTCCCCCGCCGTCCCGCTCCCTCCCGGAAGGCCTCGGGGCAGAGCGGTCCCACCCACTGCGCGCTGAACAGAGCCCGCGTTTCCTCAGAGCTGGAACTCCCGGCTCAGTCGGGGTCTCTTCCCTCCGCCTTCACGAAACTGCCCCGGAGCCTGAGGGGAGGGCGACCTCACTGAGGTTGCCGGCTATGGAGGAGCCCCGTCGGCCGAAGCCATGACAGTCGCGGGGACAGCGGGCCGGGTAAGTGGGCGCCGACCCTCCGCCTGGTCCGGTGCCCGGGCGGCAGCACAAGACCAGCTTCTGAGTGGCAGGGATTCACTGCCACCCTCCGCTGCTCTGCAGAAAGAGCGGCCTCCGGCGTCTGGTCCCCGGGAACTTCGGTCCGTCCTCTCACCCCTGCCCTCGGCCTGGCTCGCGAGGACTGGTGGGCGTGATGAGGGGGTCGGCCTGAGCGTCCTGAGGGGAAACGGGGCAAGGGAGGCTCAGTGTCCGGCTGCAGCGTCAACGCCCCTCCTCCCGACTGTGGGGAAAGCGGCTGAAAAGTCCTCCCGAGGCGCGCAGGCCCCTTATTCAGCCGAGTCCCTCTGCGCTCCTTCCTCCCTGAGCTAAAGTACCGGGGGGAGGGGACAGGGCAGGGAACTGGCGCAGGTAATGGGGAACATCAAAAGGTGATTGTTAACTAAGGAAAACCAGCTCTCCCAAGGTGAGGAATGCGGCGCTTTTCTTTGCCTGGGCTCACTGAATTCCTTCCTTTGATATGCACCTCAGCTCTCTGGGGCCTGCATTCTGTATTTGCATATCCTGAGTGCCTCAGGGCCCGCCGGCTCACATTGGAGGGCTGCAAGTGCTGAAGACTGTGACATCCTTTGTTTACTGATAGGGCAAGAACTATTCCATTTCTCACAGGCTTGAGAGGCAGACAGTGGAAAAAAGTCAGAGAATCTCACTCGGCCTGTACTTTGGTTTACATATAGATAATATTTATACTTAACTGTGCTAATAGAGGTTCTCAAGTCCAATCAACTTGTACTACTGCCCTCTATGTATCAATTTCATCAATATCATAAGATAAATGCCTATAGAATTGACTTAATCCATTTAAATAGGATAAAGATTTTTAAAGGAAACAGAAATATAACAACAAAACCTTCACCACTAAAGGCTGGGTCTGGAACACCCTAAATAAATGCTCCATTGTTAAAATATTGAAAGATGTAGTCAATAGAAATATCAACAAAAATGACAAATAATAAGGGTAGCAGAATGTTGAAATGTTCTATCTTTATCATTAAAGTGGCAGAAAATCATTTATTAGTAGGCACTGGGGGCAGAAGATGCCTGATTTTATATCTGTGTCATATTTGTGCAGTTGTTTCAACAAGTAACTTAAAGACAAAATGGAAAAACAAGGAGGTTTGTGCCTGAGATCATGTTGATGTGAAATCAGGGATGGCCACCTTGTGCCAGGTGAGTTAAGTTTACCTGGCAGGTAGACCGCAGAGCTCCTGGGAAGCAAGGGTTGGAATTTTTCTGCTGGGTGCCCCTTAGGTTCTGTGACTTGACTGACTGTGAGTCATGTTTCGGGAAAGACCTGATCACAGGAAAAGGGTGGGAATAGAGTGATTTGGGGAGCAGCTAACAACATTCATCACAGCTCACGGCCTGAATGAATTTTAATGAAACAGGAAAACAAATGCTTCTTATGGAATCAGAGAATGTGAGGGCTGGACAATCCCAGAAAAGGAGGAACACCCATCCCATTTTCCAGATGACAAAACAGAGGTCCAGCAAGGTGAAATCCTTCACCCAAGTTGCACCCGTCTCTCCTCCCCACTACGTGGTTCATGAAAGCAGGACTCTTCCTGTCTTGATCACTGCTGAACCCCAAAAAGGGCCAGGCATCTAGCAGCTGCTACAAAAATTTGCGTTGATGGTAGGAACAATGCTATTTCTTTCTTTCTCACTCTTATTCAGGATTGTGCCAAGAACTCCCCAGGTTGCAATGTAATTCGATAAATGTAAATATTAATTGAGTTTTGTTGTGATGAGGACTTAGGCTTTGAAGGTAACAGACTTGGTTCAGATCTTGGTTCTGCCACTCCATAGCTGTTTGGCTTTGGGAAAATTACTAAACCTCTCTGAGATTATTTCCTCCTTTTTAAGGTGTGGATAAATCTATCTGAGCCAGCAGAGCACCTGCATGAGAGATGTGCACTAAATATTGGTCTTTCTCACTCTCCTACGCCATCTCTCTGTTCTTCCCAGAGAAGCAGTACAGAAGGAAATAGTACTTTTTTTTAAAATAGTTAACTAATTAATTAATTAATTTGTTTTTGGCTGCGTTGGGTCTTCGTTGCTATGCGCAGGCTTTCTCTAGTTGTGGCAAGCGGGGGCTACTCTTTGTTTCGGTGTGCGGGGTTCTCATTGCGGTGGCTTATCTTGCTGCGCTTTTTGTGGAGCACCGGTTCTAGGCGCGCGGGTTTCAGTAGTTGTCGTCTGCAGGCTCAGTAGTTTTGGACCATGGGCTTAGCTGCTGCGCGGCATGTGGGATCTTCCCTGACCAGGGCTCGAACCCCTGTCCTCTGCCTTGGCAGGCAGATTCTTAACCACTGCGCCACCAGGGAAGTCCGATATAGTACTTTTTAAAGAGGGGTTTGAATTTATTTCAGATTGTGTACATTTTTCTTGTAGAAAAGATTATTCCACTATAGAAACATAAACACGCAAAACCACTCCAAATGCAGTATTTTATGGTTTAGATATTATCAGTCACATTTTTTTTTTTAAATAGGTATTTGTCTCTTTGGGTTTTTTTTTTTTTTAAAGAAATTCACGTTCTTTTATTTATTTATTTATGACTGTGTTGAGTCTTCGTTTCTGTGCGAGGGCTTTCTCTAGTTGCGGCAAGTGGGGACCACTCTTCATCGCGGTGCGCGGGCCTCTCATCATCGCGGCCTCTCTTATTGCAGAGCACAGGCTCCAGACGCGCAGGCTCAGTAATTGTGGCTCACGGGCCCAGTTGCTCCGTGGCATGTGGGATCTTCCCAGACCAGGGCTCGAACCCGTGTCCCCTGCATTGGCAGGCAGATTCTCAACCACTGCACCACCAGGGAAGCCCCTATCAGTCACATTTTATAAGTAATTGGGCAAATGCCAAAGCACTAGGTACTGGGGCATAAGAAGACTCAAATCTGGGGTGACCCCACCCCAATTTCAAGAGCAGGGTGTGCTTTTGAAATCCATGTTTCATCTGGTCTTTGTTTCTCATCCATCCTCTGTGTCTGCCTTTCTCAAGAAGGCTCAGATCCTCGGCTTTCACACCCTCCCGGCTGGCTGTGCCCCAGCTCCCGGCCTGGAACCTCTGCGTGCCTGAGTGTGCCTGCTCCCCCTGTGCATCACCAGCTTTGCCAGGTAGCTGCTGTATCATGCACTGCTTGCTGTACCCAGAGTACCTGGACCCTTCTGGTACATGAAGTGCACCCTCCTCACCATGTGTGCAGCCCATCCCCTTACCTTATATCCTGCCTCTAAGCCAGGCTTGGGGGTGACTACAGTGTGCATTCAGCTGTGTTAGGTGCTGGGATCAAAGTGAAGTTCCCAACTTTTGAAGTGGTAGGCTTGAGGGGCACACAGTGATTTAAAGTCGGGTCACCTGACTTAAAGGGGGGACTGATTGATTTAAAGCCAAGGCAGCTGACTTAAAGCCTGCGTCCCTCAGCTGCAGGACGAGACCAACTTTGGCGGTGCACGGGTTCGCTCCAAGCCAGCACTGCTGCTCAGGAAGAGATTCCAGTATCGCCTTAGTGCAGGGGGACTTGGTCCGTTGTCTTGCCCCTGCCCTCAGAGGGGGCCACCTGCTCTCCTGGAGAATCAGGGAGGGGGAAGTGCAGAGTCCCGGCTGGAGTTGCGGCACCGCTTGTCTGATGGCAGGGAAAGGGGGACAGGGCTGTGTGGTGTCCTGGGGCTGGACTCAGCAGGTCGACTCAGCCTCTCAGCCTCCTAACCTCCCCCCCCACACACTCCACAAGAGTTTCCAATAATATGTAATTGCGCCTTAGGTTCTCGGTCTTCAAACTCATCCCCAGGCTCCCAGGTCCCTTGATTCAGCCAATTCCTCTGTGCTCTTTCTTCTATTAGATACAATCCCAGAGGGAGGGGCTGGGGGATGGGACTGGAGGGATGCCGGCAGCACTGGCCTCAGCTGACTAAAGAGATCCGGGGCCTGCGCTATCACACATGTGCAAGGACCCTTAAGGCGGAATCGAGGGGGCCAGTTAGAGGCAGTCCTTGCTGCCTCAAGTGAGTATGGATCACCGTCGGGTGGGGAGCACGCTGACCCCTGAGAAGTACTGTTAGGAGGATGTGTTCCTCCCTCGGCTTCAAGGACGTGGGTGGGCTTCAGGGCTCCAGTTCCCCTCCAGGCCTCCAGGTCCGACTGCACCGCAGCGGCCTTGCAGACCCGCCTTCCTGTCCCAGAACTTGCCAGGCTCCAGGAAGAATCCAGACAGCAGAGATGGTGCCTGAGGGCTCCAGCTTGAAAAGTGCTGTCCCTGGGGACCCAACAGTGGAGGGAGGAAGGGTGAAGGGAGTGGGGGGGGGTGGGGTCGGGAGGGGTGGCTGCCCTGGGAGACGTTGAGAGAGAAATATCGCCCCCCACACCCCCTGCCCCTGCAGCTGACCCATTGATGCCATAGTATCTTAGGGCCTTTTAGTCAGAGATGCCTCTGCTTCTTTACTCCTGTGTTCAAAACTATGCAAAACCAACTCTTCATCCTCTTGCTGCCTTGCCAGGACTTTTAAAGCACTGTTCTTTTGAAGCACTCGTTCCCTAAACTGCAGTTTGGAGCTGTCCAAGCTATTTAAAAGTGTTCTCCTTAAACTGAGACTAAATCCTACTCTTTTGGAAAAACGGCCGTCACTTCACTGGAGATCGTCTTTTCTGCCCATTCCTTCCTTCTACTGCCCTCTTAAGAACCCCTTTGCTCAAAGAGCTTGGTGATTTACTTTTTGCTTGATGTCAAAGAGAAACCTTCCCCATGCACCCCAAAAAGCTTTCCTGGAACATAGGTGTTTCACAACCATGACAGTGTTTTGCAGTTAGTATACACTGGGTAGAGTGCCTAGCAATCCCTCCAAGAGCCAGAGGTGAGCAGACCTTTACTTATTTGATTGGATGCCCTTCAAGTTTAGGAAGGTCCCATTCTTATGACCCAGCAGGTAAGACAGAGCCCTGGATGGCTGTGGCTGTGATTAGATAACTTCTGATGATTTTATTTCCCTTACTGAGCTGCTGCTTCTAGGTTAAATTCGTTTTATTACCTGTCCATTTTTAAAGAAAGGCTGACAAAGTCACTGTAATAGGTCAGGAGTCTGAACTCAGGGTTGGTCAAAGGTACTCACAGGGAGGAAGGTGGATAAAAATAGGTGGGTAAAATAGGAGGGTTGGCAAGTACAGCCAGGACACCCGTGTTCATCATGCATACTAATAGAGGCCAGAATCTCCTCATTTATCTCTGGTGGGAAGTGCTGATGGTTTCACAGGATCAAACTCAAATCATATTCAAACTAGGGGATTTCCCTGAGCATGAAAGGAAGTATCCGTCCCTAGCAGGAGTCGCTGCCGAGAAATAAAGACGTAGATGTAGAGAACGGACCTGAGGACACAGGGAGGGGGAAGGGTATGCTGGGATGAAGTGAGAGAGTAGCATGGACATATATACACTACCAAAGGTGAAATAGATAGCTATTGGGAAGCAGCTGCATATAGCACAGGGAGATCAGCTCAGTGCTTTGTGACCACCTAGAGGGGTGGGATAGGGAAGGTGGGAGGGAGACACAAGAGGGAGAGGATATGGGGATATATGTATACGAATAGTTGATTCACTTTGTTATACAGCAGAAGCTAACACAACAAGGTAAAGCAATTATACTCCAATAAAGATGTTAACAACAACAACAACAACAAAAAACCCAAAATCTAAGTCAATCAAGCCAACGGAGACAATGTATGTGTTTACAATTCAAGAAATCCACAAGGGAATCCTTTATTCTGTAGGCAATGAATGGTCCATTCGAAAAGGAAAAAACTTTCTAAAATGTTGTCTTTCCATTTATTGTTCAGAACATCATTTTTATACCTCTGCATTTCTTACTATTCAAAGCCAAGTCACGTGAGTTACAGGGAAGCAGCTGATGGATTTAAAGTTGGGTCACTTGATTTAAAAACCAGTGGCAGTTGATTGATTTAAATCCCGGTCATATGACATGAGGAGGGGGTGCTAAAAACTGCTTTTTCATCTCAGGCTCAGAATATCATATTTACCTTGGTTTTTCTTATGATTTAGAAAACTTGAGCTGTCTCTCCTTGGAATCATCAGGATAAAAATACAGTATTTCAGGTTCATTCTTGAAACCAACTTCTCACGGTTAAGGTGTATTGGCTACAAGATCTTCCTTCTTCAAGAGATTCCAAACCTCTGTAAGACACTTCATTGTAATTGGAGAAAAAAGAAGAATGAATTCAGGCCAGCAGCTGCAGGAGGCCAAGGCAGCCCCCAGGACTAGGGAAGGAGGAGGAGGAAGGGCTGAGAGGAAGGCCATTAGAGCAGACAACCTCCAGAGGGCGCTGAAGCACCGGCAGAGACCACCTGCCACTCCCAGTTTGGCACTCCAGGGTCAGATTTGGATTTGGAGATGGGGTTGCTGTAACCCCAAGGAGGTGAGCAGAGAGGAGGAGTTGATTACCGGTCTCCTCTGACTCTCTAACCCAAATTGCCTGGCTTCACAGCGGGGACAGGGTTTTGCTTTCAGCAAACTGATGGGGCACTTCCAGGCTGGTCGGGTTTCCCAGTGGCCCGACAGCCTGACAGGCTGACTGCGGTGTGACTGCCCTTTGTTTCTCCAGAATCTGTGCATCAGGAGGTGCATGGGTGCGGGAGCCCATCCACCGCCCCTCCCCCCAAGGGGGATGGCACCTTCCCTGGCTGTACCCTATGATCACCAGGTACTTGAAATGAATGCAAGTTTTTTGACTTCAAGGAAAAGCTCACATAACCGTTTCTTCCTCATAATGTGTGGGATTTACTATAATGGAAGGACATTAGAAAGAACAGGTAGAAAACTCACCTGTTGGTCTCCATGTAGGAGTTTATTTTGCATGAATCCCTCCTACGTGAGTAGATAGCAGAGGTTTATTTTTGTTCCCGTGTGTGTAGTTGTGGCAGAGGATGTAGGTATGGTGATTTGAAGCCCTCAAAGAAATATTCTCAGAACTCTCAAGATTTCTCTTGATCGGAACCGAAAGAGACCTGGAAAAGGAGGAAAAGAAAAGGAGGAGGGAGAACGAATGACTGTTTCTCAGTAAATACACCTTCCTGGTTGATTGTTCTGTCTTCTCATTTCTTTTAACTTCTATGTATGTCTAATGGAATAATGTAGAAAGGCTGATTTTTATGCTTTAAAAGATTTTACATCACAAAGAAACTAGAAGTGGCTAACAGAACTTATTCAAATCAATTTTGCATAGAGACTTTGATATTAAATTTGGATACTAAAATGGGTTTATCCCAATTTTCTCTTTCTTTTTGAGTGAATATTTGTAACATATTTTTGTAGATAATAATTTATCCTAGATATACAAAATTGTGAGAATGGGTACCATTTTTTACCACTTAAATGATTTCTTTTAAATGAATAGATTGTACACGTTAAATGCCAATGTTGTGTCTTACGTGTTGTTTTTTAATTCCTAGATTTCCAAAACTTGTGTTTATTTAATTGATTTCTATCTAATAATCTGTGTCTCCCCTTTATTGTTTCTTACTTTATATTCTATTGATCTATAGTTAATTTACATTATTATATTAGTTTCAGAGGTACAGCATAGTGATTCATAAATGTTTAGGTTCTTCTCCATTTATAGTTATTATAAAAGAGTGGCTATATTCCCCATGCTATACAGTACATCACTGTAGATTATTGATTTTCTACATAGTGGATTGTACCTCAAAATCTCCTACCACTATTTTGCTCCTCCACCCTATCTCTCCCTGCTGGTAACCACTAGTCTGTTCTTTAATCTGTGAGTCTGTTTTTTTGTTGTTATTGTATTCAATTTTTTAGATGCCACGTGTAAGTGATAACATACCATGCTTGTTTTCTCATACCATACCATGCTTTTTTTCTCATAACATGCCATGCTTGTTTTCTCTGCGGTTTATTTTACTAAGCATAATACCCTCCAAATCCATCCATGTTCTTGCAAATGGCAAAATTTCATTTTTTGCTGAAGTCATCATAAAAAATCTTTTTTATCCATGAAGCTATTGATGAACACTTAGTTTGACTCTATATCTTGGCTATGGCAAATAACACTGTTATGAACATTGGTGTGCAGTTATTTTTTTTGAAATAGTGTTTTTGTTTTCTTCTGATATACCCAACAGTGAAATTGCTGGATATTATGGTAGTTCTATTTTTCGTTTTTTGTGGAACCTCCATTCTGCTTTCCACAGTAGCTGCACTACTTCACATTCACATCAAGAGTGTACAAGAGTTTCCCTTTCTCCACATCCTCACCAACCTTTGTTATTTGTGATCTTTTGGATGACAGCCATTCTGACAAGACTGAGGTGATATATCTCATAGTTTTGATTTGCATTTTACTGCCGATTAGCTATGTTTAGCATCTTTGTGAGTTCTGGCTGTCTATATGTAGTTTTTCCTTGGAAAAAAAGGTCTATTTAGGTCTTCTCATTTTTTAAAAAAAGATTTTGGGTGTTTTTTTGATATTGAGTTGTATGTGCTGTTTCTGTAGTTTAGGTATGAACCCTTGCTTGGTCATCTTTTTTGATGTTAACCTCTTATCATGTGCAAATATCGTCTCTCCCTCAGCAGGTTGTCTTTTCATTTTGTCTTTGGTTTCCTTTGCTGTGCAAAATCTTTTAAGTTTAGTGAAGTCCCATTTGTTTATTTTTGCTTTTGTTTCATTTGCCTTAGTAGACTGAACCTAAAACTGTTGCTATCATTTATGTTGAAGAATGTTCTATAATTTCCTCTAGGGGTTTTATGGTTTCTGGTCCTACATTTAGGTCTTTATTCAGTTTTGCATTTATTTTATATATGGTGTGCTAAAATAATCTAATTTTATTCTTTTCCATGTAGCTGACCAGTTTTCCCAGTACCACTTATTGAAGAGACAGTTTTTTCTCCATATTGCCTGCTTTGTCATACATCAATTAAATATAAGTGTGTGGGCTTATTTCTGGGATCTCTATTCTATTCCAGTGATCTTTGTGTCTCTTTTTGCTCTGGTACCTTTCTCTTTGATTACTGTCGCTTTGCAGTATAGTCTGAAGTCAAGGTGCGTGACGCCTCCAGCTGTGTTCTTTCTCAAGATTGTTTGGCTATTTGGGGTCTTTGTGTTTCTATACAAATTTTAAAATTACTTTTTCAAGTTCTGTGAAAATGCTTTGGTATTCTGATAGGGATTGCATTAAATCTGTAGATTGTCTTTGATAGTATGGTTATTTTAACAGTATTAATTCTTCCAGTCGATGCACATGCTATATTTTTCCATCTTTTTGTGTTGTCTTCAACTTCTTTCACCAATGGCTGATAGATTTCTGAGCACATGTCTTTTACCTGCTTAGGTGTGTTTATTCCTAGGTGTCTTATTCTTTTTGATGTCATTGCATATGGTATAGTTTTCTTAATTTTTCTTTCTGACAGCTTTGAGTTTTGTTTTTTCTTCTTTTTCTAATTCCTTCAGGTGTAATGTTAGGTTGTTTATTTGATATTTTTCTTGATTCCTAAGAATAAGCTTGTATCACTATAACTTCCCCCTGTGAACTGCGTTGGCTGTGTCCCATAGATTTTGGATCATTGTGTGTTCATTTTCATTTGTCTTGGGTATTTTTAGAATCCCTCTTTAATTTCTTCAGTGTTCCTTTCTTCCCCTTTTATTCCCTTCATCTGTGATGTGAGGACTATCTTTAATATTATGTTTGGATTTCTTTCAGTTTTGTTTATGTGTGTGTGTGTGTGTGTGTGTGTGTGTGTGTGTGATTATTTAAGTTGCTGAGTTCTTAATTTCACATGGACACTAACAACCCTGCATTGTTACTCTGCTCCCCCACAGTTACTGAATTTGACCTTATATTTTACATCTACTTGTTTTGTGTGTCCCTTAACTTCTTATTGTGAATATAGATGATTTTATTACTGTTTTTTTTTATCCTTCCTATTAGCTGTGTCCATGGTTGATTTACTACCTTTGTTGAATATGTGCCTTAACCAATGAGGTTTTTCCTTTAGTAAGTTTCCTTTCCTAATTTTTATGTTTCAATCGTGACCTTTTCTTTTTCACTTAGAAAAGCCCCTTTAAGATTTCTCATATAGCTGGTTTAGCGATGCTGAGCTCTTTTAGTTTTGCTTCTCTGTAAAACTTTAGATCTGACCATCAAAGCTGAGGGAGAGCCTTGCTGGGTAGAGTATTTTTGCTTATAGGCTTTTCCCTTTCATGACTTTAAATATACCGTGCCACTCCCTTCTGGCATGCAGAGGTTATCCTGAAAAGTCAGCAGATAACTTTATGCAATTTCCCATGTTTGTAACTTGTTGCTTTTCCTTTGCTCCTTTTAATAGTGTCTTTTTATCTTTATTATTTTTTTTCCATTTTAATTACAATGAGTCTTGGTGTGGTCCTCTTTGGGTTGATCCTGTTTTGGCCTTACTGTGTTTACTGGACTTGGATGTCTGTTTCCTTTCCCAGGTTAGGGAAGTTTTCAACTCTTATGTCTTCAGGTATGTTCTACACTGCTTTGTCTTTCCTTTTTGCTTCTGGGACCAGTATAATGCAAATATTAGTACACTTGATGTTGTTTCACAAGTCTGTTCAACTTTCCTCATTTCATTTTAATCTATTGTTTTACCGTTCATCTTCAGTGATTGCCAGTACTCTGTCCTTCAGTTTTCTGATTCATTCCTCTGTATCATTTAGTCTACAGTAGTTTCCTTTAATGTATTTTTCATTTCAGTTATTGTATTCCTCATCTCTGTTTTGTTGTTCTTTAATGTCTAACTCTTTTTAAAAATAAATCTAACTTCTTGCTCTGGTCGTCCATTCTTCTCCTGAGTTCTTTGATCATCTTTACAGTCATTACCTTGAACCCTTTGTTGAGGAGATTGGCTATCTCCACTTCACTTAGATCTTCTTCTGAATTCTTATCTTGGTACTTCATTTGGATCGTGTTTCCGTGTCACCTCATTTTTCTTAACTTCCTGTTTTTATTGCTATGTGTGTAGTAGGTTCGTTACATTTCCTGACCTTGGGGAAGTGGCCTTTTGTAGGAGCTGTCCTATGGGTCCCAGCAGCCCCCTCTCCCCTGGTCACTAGAGCTATATATTCTAGGTGTATGTACCCCCTATGTGGGCTGCTTGGGCTCTTCTGCTGTGGTGGACTGACTACTGTGGGTAGTCTGGTAGGCTTGGCTGCCCCCAGACTGCTTGTTTGCCAGGCTCTGCCTTGTATGGAGGCTGTCTGTGCTGCTTGGTGAGACTAAATCATAAGGCAGCTGGCTGCACAACTCTGGGGGACACCAAATCTGGTGCTGGTTCACTTATGGGTAGAATTGCAGTCCAGGTGTTATCAGGGCTAGTGCCCAGTCACTGGTTCTGGGGCTATGCTGGCTACTGGGAGGAAGAGACAGGTTCTGCGTTCTGGCTGCAGGGCCCAGGAGCCACAGAGTTGGTGTTGGATCACTGTTCCTGACACAGCTCTCTGCAGGGCCGGGGGTATCCCTAATCTTGTGTTGGCATTCTGATGGGCAGGGTCAGGACCCAGCTGAGTCTGTGGCTGCTTCTGGCCTGCAATTAAGTGGCCTGGTTACACAGGCTGCTGGGCTGTGGTATCCCTGGAGCTGGTGTGTGCCTGTCGGTGTATGAGGCTGATCCCACTGCTAAAGCAGGTTTGCTGTTGGGTAGGTCCAAGCTCCATCCAGTCCCTGTGCAGTTACCACCTGCCGATGGTGAGGCTGACTCCAAGGCCAGAGCAGGCTCACTTGTCAGAGGGGCCAAGGACTCTGGGGCTGGTGCCTGTCCACTGAGGTGTTGAGGCTGGTCCTGGGGATTTTGGTGGCTGGACCCACGTCCAGGGGCAGCTGTGCACTGAGAGGATCTGAAGGCAGCCTGTTTGCTGGTGGATGGGGCTATGCCCCTGCTCAGTTAGTTGCTTGGCCTGCAGCATCCTAGTACTTGTGTCTGTAGTCTGGTGGAAATGGGTGGGGCTCGGTCCTGAGGCTGATAAGCTACAGGGAGGATTCTGAAATTATGCTTGCTGGTACCAGCGTCCACGAGGTAGAAGGAGCTCGCCCGAATGGCTGCTGCCAGTGTCTCTGTCCCTGAGGCTGTGCTGTAGTTGCCTCTTGCCTCTCTGGGAGACTCTCCAAGATCAGGAGGTAGGTGTGACCCGGGATCCTTTCAAATGACTGCTTCTGTTCTGATTCTCAGATCATGTGGGATTTTGTGAGCATCTTTTAAGAGTGGAATCTCTATTTCCCACAACCCTCTGGCTCTCTGGAAAATAAGCACTACTGGTCTTCAAAGCCCAACTTCCTAGGAACTCTTCTTTCCACAACAGGATCCCTGGGCTTGGGAGCCTGATGTTGGCTTCATACCCCTTGCTACCTGGGAGCACCTCTGAAATTGTAATTATTCTCCCATTTGTGGGCCACCCACTTGGTGGTATGGGTCTTGACTCTATTGAGATTTTGCCCTTCCTTTCTGTCTTGTCGAGGTGCTTTCCTTATATCTTTAGCTGTAAAACATCTTTTATGAAAAGTCCCGGCCTTTTTCATCAATTGCTGTTCTGTAAACAGTTGTGACTTTGGTGTGCCCATGAGAGGCATCAAGCTCTGGGTCTTTGAATGCTACCATGTTGAACAATCTCTCTACTTCATTCTTAAATCATATTATTTAAGTTTTCTTAGTATCTTATTTGATTAGCGACAGTTTGAAATTTATTATCACTCATGTTTACTTCGCTTGTTTAAAAATATTGAATAGTGCATTCATTCAGTTTGAAATGAAGGTAGTGACCTGTGAATTTCCATACCTCAAAAATCAAGGATAGGACAAAAGCCTTTTCTACTTGTGTTACCCTCAAACTCTGCACCCCACCCCAGCCTGGGGATTAACCTCTTGCACCCATGCTCACCTTCTGTTTTCGGACCGTTAACCATCATTGCATCTGTATGTGTGTTGACAAAATGAACTCTAGTCTTTGCAGTTTTTGTGTTTTGTTTTTTGGTTTAGGGAACAGTCCTACTATGAATGTACATTTACTGCTCTACTGAAGTTCATATATAAACCTGTCAAGCACATTACCAGGATTGGAATTGCTTGTATATACACTGTGATAAATTTTAGAGACAATGGTAGAACAGAAGTAAATTGTATTTCAAATGCCACAATATTCTCACACCATGAAAACCCTTCCCTTTTTAATATATTTGTGTGTAGTTTATCTTTATGCCCATACTATATTTCCCAGAGATGGGTAAGTGTTATGTTTCTTGCTGGCACATTTACCGTATTGTTCAAAGTCAGGCGTTTAGTGGTTTTAGCATGATCCTATTTCCATGAACTCGCAAATACAAGATCTTCTCTCACACTGTCTTTTACTCCCTGCTGTTTTATATTGCCCTCCTAATTCTCAGTCCTGGTCTTTCTTTATGTTCTTCATCAACCTGGATAGGTTATACTATTTTCTCCCTTATTCAAGACCAATAGAATAGAATAGAATACAACACCCAGAAATAAACCCTGATATATGGCCAAATGATTTTTGACAAGTTGCCAAGACTTTTCAAAGTAGAAAGGATAGTATTTTCAACACATGGTGCTGAGAAGTCTTGTGGTCAACATGCAAAAGAAGGAAGATGGACCCTTACCTAACATCATATGCAAAAATTAATGAAAAAGTATCAAGAAACTAAATATAAGGCCTAATAATATAACAAGTCTTAGAAGAAGATACAGGACAAGAGCTTCATGATATTGGATTTGGCAGTGTTTTCCTCCATATGAAACGAAGGAACAACAAAGGTACAGCTAACAAAAAAATAAACAATTTGCAGTACATAAGTTAAAAAAAAATGTGTATCAAAGAAATGTAAACAGAATAAAATGGCAACCCACAAGATGGGAGAAAATATTTCAAAGCCATCTATCTGACAAGAGATTTCTATTCAGAATATACAGAGAACTCCTACAAGTGAACAAAAAGCAAACACCCTGATTCAAAAATGGATAAAAGACATCAATAGATGGTTCTTCCAAAAGATGTACAAATGACTAAGCACTTGAATAGATGCTCCATATCACTAAATGCATGTTTATATATTTGTGTGCATGCATACACACACAAGCACACACACACATACACAAGCAGAAAACAACTATTGGTGAGGATGTGAGGGAGTTGGAACCATTGTGCTATGTCAGAGGGAATGCAGAATGATACAGCTGCTTTGCAAAAGAGTATGGCAATTTTTCAGATATTGAAAAATAGAATTACTACATGATCCAGGAATTTTACTATGAGGTATACCCAAAGGTATTGAAATCAGGGTCTTAAAGAAATATTTGTACTCCAGGGTTTAGAGCAGTAATAATCACAGTAGCTAAAATATGAAAGCAACCTAAGTGTTCATCCACTAGTTCCTGGATAAGCAAAGTGTGGTATACCCATATAATACAATATTATTCAGTGTTAAGAAGGAAAAGATCTTGGAATATGCTACAACATGGATGAATCTTGAGGAAATTTAGCTACCAAAAATGCCATTTTTGTGACTTTTAGTGAGTCATAACAATACAACTACTTATTTCAATTTTATGGGGGTACTTAGGGTAGTCAAAACCATAGAAATTGGGAGGGTAATGACGCTTTTCAGGTGGTTATGGAACAAAAAGGAAAGTTATATTTAAAGGATATAGAGTTACAGTTTTAAAACGTAGAAAAGAATTAGAAAGATAAATGGTGATGTTGATCGCCCAATAATATGAATGCATTTAATATCACTGAACGGTGCACTTTATAATAACTTACATGTTGTATTTTATGTTATTTGATTTTACCAACATACAAAATTGGGAAAGAATGTAATATCAGGAAAGGGAGTGGACCTGGGATAGAGCAGAGAGCAATCAGAAGGGTGAGACACTGCATATGTTGAAGAAGAAGAGCTGAGAGTCTTCATTGGCCAGAAGAGACTTTATAAAAGAGAAAAAAAATTACTCTGAGGGTGTATTAGATAGATATCTGTGGGTGTGCTGCTATCTCCCATGGGTTATCTTAAAGAGTCTTTAATAAAGTCCATAAGGCTTGCTGAGGCTTTTTTAAAAATTGGATTCCCTAGGAGATAATTAGAGGGTGGTACTTAAGTCTATGTCTAGGTTGACAGATTTTGCAGGGAAGACGAACCTGAGAACAGTGGAGGTCTTAAGAGTGTAAGTACATGAAAATTAGAAAAAAAAGTAATACTAAAGGGAATTAGGAAAACTTTGGACTTTGAAGGTCATGTATTATTACTGAGTCAGACCTGAGGTTTCTAAGGAGTTATATACACAGTTGCTATTTGGATTACTTGTTGATAAAGATAAGTGGAAAAACTAGAGTCGTTCCCAAGTGTAGGTAAGATATAATGAGAGGATGGAGGTGGAAAGTAGGGAGACCCAGAGAAAAGTGGGAAGGTCATATTGGGCCAAGATGGTGGTAATATCCAACAGAACAGACGGTAGGACAGACTATGGATTCATCTTTTTTATTTCGCCTCCCCCCCTCATCCTTAATAATTCTTTGGGAATATTTCAGTGCTCTGTGATGCAGGTACAGAATTCGAGTGAGGAGGCTACACCTTCAGTGTCCAGCTGTCTGAGTCCTCAGTGTGCTTCAAATGATGGAGAACTATTGCTTCTTTATGAGAAGGGTTAGTACCTCGTAGCTAAGCTTAAGCTGGAGCTTATGCAATATTGATTCCATTTTATATATACTGTTGGCATGGAGGTTCCTCCTCCTCTTTTCTTGAACATTATGAAATGAATCTATATTTCTCAGTATTTGGGTATATCAGATAAATACGTTAAGTAAAGGAATCTTATATATTGCTCCCTGCATAGTTTGCTCTTTCTTGTTTCTCTTTTACCTTTACTAAATTAGCACAGGGAGAGACCTTGAAATGTTCTAATCAGGAGAGATTAGAACATCATATTTCTAGAGAGGTTGGTTGGACAGAGCAGGGGTCCCAGTGAGAATCCAAACTTCTGCTTCTACTTGGAAGTGTACCTGTGTAGAATAGAGGGCTCCAGGAAATATCCTAGAATATTCCAATGTCCCTGTGGGAGATCATTAAGAGAGGCAGGATCTGGTACCAGATCAGTGTACTATGACATGTTTGTCAGTCATCTGATGTGAGATTCTCAGAGCCAATCCCATATGGTAGGGATGAGTGCAGAGTGATGAAGAACCTGTGAAAGCCTTTGATTGCATGTTAAAGATGAAGCTCTGATTTCGGGGAGAATTTTCTTACCTGACTGAATGTCACTCTTCTGTGGGGATGAGATTCTGTGCTTTTCCTCTATTGATGACCACTGACTGCAAATCATTAGAGGATCATGTCTAGAAAGCATTCTTTATTTAATTTCTTAAAGAAGAAAGCATAGAAAACATTTTTATCCACTTTCAAATTGAGGATCAAGGGGAATGACATCAGTGAAAATGTCAGAGTAGGGAGCTCTGGCTTGTGTCCATCCCCAGAAACACTGACATCCGTGGTAAAACCTGTCAAAATGACCTTATCAACACATGTAAGTTTTCTTTTCTTTTCACGCTGTAGATTTATCTTTCGTGGAAACTTTACTTACTACAGGATGTGGAGAATAAACAGGGAAGTAGAAATTGTATTTCCTGATGAGAGAATCACTAAGTCACATTAGCTGTTCTGAACTCTGCCTTACTCACCGTGGCTCTAATTAAAACAAACAAACAAACAAAACACTTTTTTTTTTTGGTAAGTCAGTTCTGACATTTCCTCGTTTAAGACAAGGTAACAGATACAGACTTAGATCTACCAGAATTGAGCAAACATTTGATTGTACCTGTGTTGAACATATGAGCATGACCTGCTACAAATCTTCATTATACTTATTGCCACAACGGACAAATTCCCTTTTTCCACTCCTGATATGTTGCATGTAAGGAATGCATAGGTCACTAACCCCAGCTGGTCACAGGTAAACTCTGCCACATGGATTACTGCATGTTTTCCTGCTGGAAGACCACACATTCTCGAGGATCATGCCTGCAGAGTATCTGGGCTCTTCTTTTTTTCTGGATAAAGGTTAGATCATCACCTAATTTTATGAGAAATATATAAATTGTATTTGCATTTTCTTCCGGTTTTTATTTATCCATTCTCTTTCAAGTCCTAAGTGCAAATATTAAAGTGATTTCCAAGAGGGTGGTAAATAAGACAGCTCCAAAATTAGCAATAAATCATAATACAATTGTGAATGCATTAATGTGTGATTAATGTGTAGATACTTATGTAAATGCAAGTTTAGTAATGCTTTGTGGAGAGCTTCAGAATCTAGGTATTAAAAAAAAAAAGAAGAAGGAGTTCTTGAAACTCTCAGGGAATTATAGAGAAGTCTTTGTGTCTATAAATATCATTCTGAAATAATGCATATTCTCAGAAATAAACTAGGCATAACATTGTAGGAAAAAACTTCATGAAATGAAAGAGCATGTGAGATGGCCATACAAGAAAAAGAATATTCTCAGAGAATAATGAACAGTGTGGAGTTCAGCAGAAGGGTCATACACATTCAGAGATGAAAACTTTGGAGAGCCTAATTGTGAGTTCCTCATATTTCATCTATGGAGACACGGTAGTCATTTGCAATATGATGTTATAAGATGACGTTAATAAAAAAAAAAAAAATAAGGTGACGTTAACATACTTAAATACTTTCGTTTAGAAATGACCACTTAGAACCAGAGTAAATGAAAGAGAACACAAAATTATGTTTATGTTGATTTTTAAAGACCTCAGGTGAGTGCTGATTATTTAAAAATGCATGATGTCTTTCACTGCAAAGTAAAGGAGCTGTTACAGTGGAGGATTACTGGACTGAATGTCAATATTATGACATAGTATGAGTGTGTTTCGTGTTTGGTAATTGCAATCATTGTTGCTTTTGTTGTGGTCATCCATTGACAGTGCTTGGTGTCAGTTGATTTATCTCTTGTAAAAATAAAATACAGTCTGTGTGTGTGTGTGAAAAAAAACATACATGATGTCTTGACTAAAGTTGTATGGAATTTGAGATCTGGAAAAAAGCATTTCTTTTCTGTAATGCTAGGATGATAATTGGACATTTTTGCAAGAAAGAGATTTCAGGATGCAAATCTCGTGCCTCTAAGGTGGGAAGTCAGTTCATGGTGGAACATTCTATTAAACTTGTGTGAGTGGAGAAATATTTCTTTGGAAGGAAGAGGTCACGAATCCCTTTTTAAGAGTTAATGGTTTATAGCATACCGAATGAGCAAAATGGCTATTTCTGAACTTCAGAAAAAAATAATATAGTTTTTCTGCATTTATAACATGAGGCTGATGTAAAATATCAAAAATTCTTTATTTTGAAAAGCAATGTAATCAATTTGACATAATTCATATATATTGAACCTGTGGTACACACACACACAGTAAAACTTTCATTCAGAAAATTGTTTGCACTTAAGAAATATTTTCAAGTGTAGTTGATTTACAATGTTGTGGGTTTTTTAAATACATGTTTATTGGAGTATACTTACTTTATAACACTGTATTAGTTTCTGCTTTACAACAAAGTGAATCAGCTATATGTATACATATATTCCCCATATCCCCCCCCCCCTTGAGCCTCCCTCCCACACTCCCTATCCCACTCCTCTGGGGGACATAAAGCACCGAGCTGATCTCCCTGTGCTATGCGGCAGCTTACCACTAGCTATTTTACATTTGGTAGTGTATATATGTCAGTGCTACTCTCTCACTATGTCCCTGTCTCCCCTTGCCCCCTGTGTCCTTAAGTCCGTTCTCTACATCTGTGTCTTTATTCCTGCCCTGTCACTAGGTTCGTCAGTACCATTTTTCTAGATTCCGTATATATGTGTTAGCGTACGGTATTTGTTTTTCTCTTTCTGACTTACTTCACTCTGTATGACAGACTCTAGGTCCAACCACCTCACTGCAAATAACTCAATTTTGTTCCATTTTATGGCTGAGTAATACTCCATTGTATAGATGTGCCACATCTTCTTTATATATTCATCTGTCGATGGACATTTAGGTTGCTTCTATGTCCTGGCTATTGTAAATAGTGCTACAGTGAACATTGGGGTACATGTATCTTTTTGAATTATGGTTTTCTCCGGGTATATGCCCAGTAGTGGGATTGCTGGGTCATATGGTAGTTCTTTTTTTTAGCTTTTAAGGGATCTCCATACTGTTCTCCATAGTGGCTGTATCAGTTTACATTCCCACCAACAGTTCAGGAGGGTTCCCTTTTCTCAACACCCTCTGCAGCCTTTATACATTGTTGTATTAATTTCTGCTGTTCAGCAAAGTGATTCAGTTTTATATCTATCTATCTATATATCTATCTATATCTATATATCTATATCTATATATCTATATATATTCTTTTCCATTATGGTTTATCACAGGATATTGAATATAGTTTCCTGTGCTATACAGTAGGTCTTGGTGGGTTGTCTATCCTATGTAGAAAAGTTTGCTTCTGCTATTCCAAAACTCCCAATCTTTCCTTCACTCTCTCCTTGGCAACCACAACTCTCTTTTCTATATCTGTGTGTTTGTTTCTGTTTCGCTGACATGCTCATTTGTGTCCTGTTTTCGATTCCACATATAAGTGATATTATATGGTATTTGTCTTTCTCTCTCTGACTTACTTCACTTAGTATCATTATCTCTAGGTCCATCCATGTTGCTGCAAATGGTATTATTTCATTCTTTTTTATGTCTGAGTAATATCTTTTGTATACGTATACCACACCTTTTTTATACACTCATTTTTCAATGAACATTTAGGTTGTTTCCATGTCTTGGCTGTTATAAATAGTGCTGCTATGAACATAGGGTTTCATGTATCTTTTTGAATTATAGTTTTGTCTAGATATATGTCCACAAGTGGGATTGCTAGATCATATGGCAACCCTATAGTTTTTTTGAGGAACCTCCATACTGTTTTCCATAGTGGCTGCACCAACTTACATGGCCACCGACAGTGTAGAAGGGTTCCCTTTTCTCCGTACCCCCTCCAGCATTTGTTAATTGTAGATTTTTTTTTTTTTAATGATGGCCATTCTGATCAGTTTGAAGTGATACCTCATTGTAATTTGGATTTGCATTTATCTAATAATTAGTGATGATGAGCATCTTTTCATGTGCCTATTGGCTCTCTGTATATCTTCTTTGGAGAAATGTTTATTTAAGTCTTCTACCCATTTATCCATTGAGTTATTTGTTATTTTGTTATTGAGTTGTATGAGCTGTTTGTATAGTTTGGAAATTAAGCCCTTGTCAGTCTCATCATTTGCTAATATTTTCTCCCAGTCCATAGGTTGTATTTTCATTTTGATTATGGTTTCCTTTGCTGTGCAAAAGCTTATAAGTTTGATTAGTTCCTGTTTCTTTTTTGCTTTTACAGTAAGTCCCCTACATATGAACAAGTTCTGTTCCAAGAGTGCGTTTGTAAGTTCAATTTGTTTGTAAGTCCAACAAAGTTCGCCTAGGTACCCAACTTACACAGTCGGCTATAAGGTATTGTACCGTAATAGGTTTATAATACTTTTCACGCAAACAATACATAAAAAACAAGCACAAAAACAAAGAAAGCATTTTTAATCTTACAGTACAGTAACTTGAAAAGTACAGTAATACAGTACAACAGCTGGGATACTCGGGCTGGCATCGAGGGAACAGGCAAGCAGAGTTACTGATTGGAGGAGGGAGGGGAGGTGG
Source organism: Balaenoptera physalus (assembly GCF_965194825.1). Taxonomy (NCBI): domain Eukaryota; kingdom Metazoa; phylum Chordata; class Mammalia; order Artiodactyla; family Balaenopteridae; genus Balaenoptera; species Balaenoptera physalus. The sequence continues at coordinate 20,635 of NW_028124975.1, read as the reverse complement.
GAGATGGTAGGGGTGAAGGATTATCAGCAGTAGGAGACAGAGGGCAAGCTGCAATTTCTCTCATACCTGACGTTGATGGCAAAGGTTCTGGTTCCTTGCTGGATTTAATTCTATCTAACCTCTTGAAAGAATGATCCATTGATGTCTGGGTAGTAGCTCTTTTTTTCTCATCATAGATGACAAGGTAACACTGGATTGCAATCTGAATGGCTGCTGCCACCTTTGGGTCCCATTCTAGGTTCGGGTCCTGTGCCTCAAAAACTAACAGTGCTTCCTCAAATAACGAAGATTCCCTTGCCATTTTCTGTGTCGTGAATCTCTTCAGTTCTTCAGTTACTTTTTCTTCCTCCTGTCCCTCTTCATCCTTTCTCTGGGCCTCCAATTCCATCAGTAAGCTCCTCATGTTGCACAGCAAGGAGGTCAGCGAAATCGTCCTCTTGCAGATCTAGCTCCAGCTTCTCGCTGAGGGTCACTACGTTGCTGAAGACCTCTTCGGACTTCTGATCTACCTTCTCAAATCCACAAAAATCATGAACAAACTGTGGGCAAAGGTTCTTCCAAACCCCATTCATCGTGACCGCCATACCCTCACACCATGCAAAGTCAATGTTTTTTATGGTCTTGTAGATGTTATAGTCCTCCCAAAGTTGTCCCTAGGTTGTTCCTGATTTGTCACTTACCTTTACTGCCTGACAAAAAGTGTGACATAAATAATATTTCTTGAAAGTCGCTATAACGCCCTGGTCCATAGGTTGGATGAGCAACGTAGTATTTGGTGACAGATGCAGTACTTTGACGTTGGGATGAAAGTCATCCATGAATGGGGGGTGGCCCAGAGCATAGTCGAGCAGCAAAAGAATGTTTTGCTGGAACGTCCTTCTCCAAGCAATATTTCTCTACATCTGGGATAAAGTGGTGGCAAAACCAGTCCTGGAACGTGGCCTGTGTAATCCGGGATTTGGGGTTACGCTTCCACACAACAGGAAGAGAGCCCTTGGCTATGTTTTTAAGGGTTCTTGGGTTCTGTGAATGATAAACTAAGAGAGGTTTCAGCTTCAATTCACCGGAAGCATTGCCACCAAACAACAGTTAGCCTATCCTTTGCTGCTTTACAGCCCGGCATCAACTTTTCCTCCTTACTGACGTAACTTCGGTCTGGCATCCTCTTCCAGTACAGTTGTGTCTCATCCACATTAAAAACCTGGTTGGGTAAATACACACCATCATCAATAATTTCTCAAAGTGTTTCTGGAAGTTCCTGGACAGCTACCCTATCTGCACTTGCTGTCTCTCCACTTACTTTTACATTGTGAAGGCTGGCTCTAGCCTTGAACCGATGAAAGCAGCCATGGCTGGCATTAAAAGATGTGCCCTCTGATTCTTTGCCGTGTTTCTTCTTCAAGTCTTCATAAAGGCTTTTAGCTTTCTCTTGAATCAGCGTTAAGCTGAGCAGGACTCAGCGCTGATGTTGATCCTGCATCCGCACACTGAGAAGTTTCTCCATCTCCTCCATCACTTTTCCATGCTTCTTGGATATTGTGTCAACATCGTCGGCACAGCAGACTTCACATGTTCCATGATCTTGTCCTTGTTCTTTAGATTCGTGCCAATGATTGAATGATTCACATTATAAGAATGAGCGATGTCTAACATCTTTTTGCCTCGCTCCACTCTCTCAATTACTTTCACTTTTATTTCCGTCATTATCGCTTGGCGCTTCTTAACAGTACCAGCTACATCACGTCTGCTTTTACGCTTGCTTCCAGACATCTTGGGCTTGAAATAACGGTACTGTACTACTGTACTCTATACAGTACTGTAAAGTACACAAAAGCACAAGCACATATAGAGGAAGCACGCACGTGACAATGTATGTCAGACACGTGAACTAACTTACATGATTGGACACGCGAACGGACGTTTGCATCTTTGAAAGTTTGCAACTTGAAGGTTCGTATGTAGGTGACTTACTGTATTTGTACTGCCTAGGGAGAACTACCTAGGAAAATTTTGGTATGACTTATGTCAGAGAATGTTTTGCTTATGTTCTCTTCTAGGAGTTATAAGGTGTCCTATCTTATATTTAAGCATATAAGCCATTTTGAGTTTATTTTTGTGTATGGTGTGAGGGTATGTTCTGACTTCACTGATTTGCATACGGCTCTCCAACTTTCAAAACACCACTTGCTGAAGAGACTGTCTTTTCCCCATTGTATATTCTTGCCTCCTTTGTCAAAGGTTAATTGACCATAGGTGTGTGGGTTTATTTCGTAGCTCTCTATTCTATTCCATTGATCCATGTATCTCTTTCTGTGCCAATACAATGCGGCTTTGATTACTGTAACTTTGTAGTATTTTCTGAAGTTTAGGAGGGTTATGCCTCCTGCTTTGTTCTTTTTCCTGGGGATTGTGTTCACATTTCTGACTTTTTTATGGTTCCAGATACATTTTAGGATTATTTGTTCTAGTTCTGGGGAAAATGTCATGGGTAATTTGATAGGGATCCCATTAAATCTGTAGATTGCTTTGGGTAGTATAGCCATTTTAACAGTATGAATTCCTCCCATCCAAGAGCATGGGATGTCTTTCCATTTCTTTGAATCATCTTCAGCTTCCTTTACTAATGTTTTGTAGTTCTCAGTATATAAGTCTTTCACCTCCTTGGTGAGGTTTAATCCTAAGCATTTTATTTTTTTGATGCCATTAAAAAAAGGATTGCTTGTTTACATTTCCTTTCTGATATTTCATTGTTAGTGTAAAGAAATGCAACCAGGGACTTCCCTGATGGCTCCGTGGTTGAGAATCCGCCTGCCAATAGAGGGGACACGGGTTTGAGCCCTGATGCAGGAAGATCTCACATGCCGTGGAGCAACTAAACCTGTGTGCCACAACTACTTAGCCTGCACTCTAGAGCCAGTGAGCCACAAATACTGAGCCCATATGCCACAACTACTTAAGCCTGCATGCCTAGAGCCCGTGCTCCACAACAAGAGAAGCCACTGCAATGAGAAGCCTGCGCACCACAAGAAAGTCTAGTCCCCACTGGCCACAACTAGAGAAAGCCCGTGCACAGCAATGAAGACCCAATGCAGCCAAAATAAATTTAGAAAAAAAAGAAAGAAAAACCAGGAAATGCAACCAATTTATATATGTTAATCTTGTATCCTGCTACTTTGCTGAATTTGTTTATCAGTTCTAGTAGTGTTTGTGTGGAATTTTTAGGGTTTCCTTTATATATATTATCATGTCATCTGCATATAATGGCAACTTTACCTCTTCCCTTCCAATTTGGTTAGATTTTATTTCTTTTTCTTGTCTGATTGTTGTGGCTAGGACTTCCAATACTATGTTGAAGAGAAGACGTGAGAGTGGGTATCCTTGTCTTGTTCCAGATTTTAGCGGGAAGGCTTTCAGCTTATGAACGTTGAGTATTATATTGGCTGTGGGTTTGTCATAAATAGCTTTTATTATGTTGAGATATGTTTCCTCTGTACCCACGTCGGTAAGTGTTTTTACCATGAATGGATGTTGAAGCTTTTCAAATGCTTTTTCGCCATCTATTGAGATGATCGTTTGTTTCTTGTTTTTCCTTTGTCGATGGGGTGTATCATGTTGATTGATTTGCATATGTTGAAACAGCTTTGTGAAACTGGGGTGAATCAAATTTGGTCATGGTGTATGATCCTCTTATGTGTTGTCGGATTCGGTTTTCTAATATTCAGTTGAGAATTTTTGAATCTATATTTATCAGTGATATTGGCCTGCAGTTTTCTTTTTCGGTAGTGTCTTTCTCTGTGGTTTTTTTAAAAGTCTTTATTGAATTTGTTCCAATATTGCTTCTGTTTTATGTTTTGGTTTCTTGTTTGTGAGGCATGTGGGATCTTAGCTCCAAAACCAGGGATCGAACCCGCACCCCCTGCACTGGAAGGCGAAATCTTAACTGCTGGACCACGAGAAAAGTCCCCATCTGTTTTATTTGGTTTTTTTTTAAGTAAATTTCTTTCTTTATTTATTTTTGGATGCATTGGACATTCGTTGCTGTGCTTGGGCTCTCTCTAGTTGCGGTGAGCGGGAGCTACTCTTCGTTGTGGTGTGCAGGCTGTTCATTGTGGTGGCTTCTTTTGTTGCAGATCATGGGCTCTAGTTGCGTGGCCTTCAGCAGTTGTGGCTATCAGGCTCAGTAGTTGTGGCTCGTGGGCTGTAGAGTGCAGGCTCAGTAGTTGTGGCACACAGGCTTAGTTGCTCCATGGCATGTGGGATCTTTCCAGACCAGGTCTCGAACCTATGTCCCCTGCAGTGGCAGACAGATTCTTAACCACTGTGCCACCAGGGAAGTCCCCCCTCCCCATCTGTTTTTGATATCAGCGTGATAGTGGCTTCATAGAATGTCTTTGGAAGTATTCCTTACTCGTCAATCTTTTCGAAGAGTTTGAGAAGAATCAGTGTAAGTTCTGCTTTTTATATTTGGTAGAATTTGCCTGTGAAACCATCTGATCCTGGACTTCTGTTGCTAGGGAGTTTTTTTAAATTACAGATTCTATTTTTTTTTAAATTCTATTTATTTATTTATTTATTTTGGCTGTGTTGGGTCTTCGTTTCTGTGCGAGGGCTTTCTCTAGTTGCAGCGAGCGGGGGCCACTCTTCATCACGGTGCGTGGGCCTCTCACTATCGTGACCTCTCTTGTTGTGGAGCACGGGCTCCAGACGCTCAAGCTCAGTAGTTGTGGCTCACGGTCCCAGTTGCTCCGCGGCATGTGGGATCTTCCTAGACCAGGGCTCGAACCCGTGTCCCCTGCATTGGCAGGCAGATTCTCAACCACCGCGCCACCAGGGAAGCCCTCTATTTTGCTTTTAGTGATCAGTATGTTCAAGTTATCTATTTCTTCTTGATTCAGTTTTGTTCGGCTGTAAAAAAGCAAAATATATTTTTAAGTTATGTTAGCAGCTAAATACTTACCATGTATTAGACCACAAAAGAGAGAAGAAAAAATATTAAAATATTTTTTCAAATACAACAAGTATTGAAATGTTTTAAAGAAATTGGTATAATAATACTAATTACAATAATGACAAATTGTTCTGAACTTAAAGACTACTTATATCTAAGATGCATATTATATGCTTATTGTTTTATTGTTTTTAAATACATGGAATGTTTTCTCCTTTCTAATGTAATTCTTTTATTTTACCTGTATATTGTGAAAAAAATTTAGTTGCACATAATATAAAAAATTACACTTTAATAGGAGCTATTAATCCATTTACATTTACTATAGTACTGAAAATACTTAGGTTTAGCGTTCCATGTCATGGAGTGCTCTTTTTTATTTATTTATTTCTAAAAAAGATTTAATTTGGAGGGGGGGCCATAAATTATTCATTTATTTATTTATTTAATTTTAACATCTTTATTGGACTATAATTGCTTTACAATGGTGTGTTAGTCTCTGCTTTAGAACAAAGTGAATCAGCTATACATATCCATATATCCCCATATCTCCTCCCTGTTGCGTCTCCCTCCCGCCCTCCCTATCCCACCCCTCTAAGTGGTCATAAAGCACTGAGCTGATCTCCCTCTTCTATGCAGCTGTTTCCTACTAGCTAGCTATTTTACATTTGGTAGTATATATAAGTCCATGCCACTCTCTCACTTCGTCCCAGCTTACCCTTCCCCCTCCCCATGTCCTCAAGTCCATTCTCTATGTCTGCGTCTTTATTCCTGTCCTGTCCCTAGGTTCTTCCCAACCGTTTCTTTTCCTTTTCTTTTTAGATTCCACATATATGTGTTAGCATACAGTATTTGTTTTTCTCTTTCTGACTTACTTCACTCTGTATGACAGACTCTAGGTCCATCCATCTCACTACAAATAACTCAATTTCATTTCTTTTTATGGCTGAGTAATATTCCATTTTATATTGAAGATGTGCAACATCTTTTTTACCCATTCATCAGTTGATGGACACTTAGGTTGCTTCCATGTCCTGGCTATTGCAAATGGAGCTGCAATGAACATTGTGGCACATGACTCTTTTTGAATTATGGTTTTCTCCAGGTATATGCCCAGTAGTGGGATTGCTGTGTCATATGGTAGTTCTATTTTTAGTTTTTTAAGGAACCTCGATACCGTTCTCGATAGTGGCTGTATCAATTTACACTCCCACCAACGGTGCAAGAGGGTTCCCTTTTTTCCACACCTCTGCAGCATTTATTGTTTATAGATTTTTTTGATGATGGCCATTCTTACCTGTGTGTGGTGATACCTCAATGTAATTTCGACTTGCATTACTCTAATGATCAGTGATGTTGAGCATTCTTTCATGTGTTTGTTGGCAATCTGTATATCTTCTTTGGAGAAATGTCTATTTAGGTCTTCTGCCCATTTATGGATTGGGTTGTTTGTGTTTTTTTTTTTTTTGATATTGAGCTGCATGGGCTGCTTGTAAAGTTTGGAGATTAATCCTTTGTCAGCTGCTTCGTTGGCAAATATTTTCTCCCATTCTGAGGGTGGCCTTTTCGTCTTGTTTACGTTTTCCTTTGCTGTGCAAAAGCTTTTAAGTCTCCTTAGGTCTCATTTGTTTATGTTTCTTTTTAATTTCCGTTTTCTAGGAGGTGGGTCAAAAAGGATCTTGCTGTGATTGATGTCATAGAGTGTTCTGCCTATGTTTTCCTCTAAGAGTTTGATAGTGTCTGGCCTTACATTTAGGTCTTTAATCCATTTTGAATTTATTTTTGTGTATGGTGTTAGGGAGTCTTCTAATATCATTCTTTTACTGGTAGCTGTCCAGTTTTCCCAGCACCACTTATTGAAGAGGCTGTGATTTCTCCATTGTATATTCTTGCCTCCTTTATCAAAATTAAGGTGACCATATGTGTATGGGTTTATGTCTGGGCTTTCTCTTCTGTTCCATTGCTCTATATTTCTGTTTTTGTGCCAGTACCATACTGTCTTGACTACTGTAGCTTTGTAGTATTGTCTGAAGTCAGGGAGCCTGATTCCTCCAGCTCTGTTTTTCTTCTCAAGATTGCTTTGGCTGTTCGGGGTCTTTTGTGTTTCCATACAAATTGTGAAATTTTTTTGTTCTAGTTCTCTGAAAAATTCCATTGGTAGTTTGATAGGGATTGCATTGAATCTGTAGATTGCTTTGGGTAGTAGAGTCATTTTCACAATGTTGATTCTTCCAATCCAAGAACATGGTATATCTCCGTATCTGTTTGTGTCGTCTTTGACTTCTTTCATCAGTGTCTTATAGTTTGTTGAGTAAACGTCTTTTGTCTCCTTAGGTAGGTTTATTCCTAGGTATTTTATTCTTTGTGTTGCAGTGGTAAATGGGAGTGTTTCCCTAATTTCTCTTTCAGAAGTTTCATCTTTAGTGTATAGGAATGAAAGAGATATCTGTACATTAATTTTGTATCCTGCAACCTTACCAGTTCATTGATTAACTCTAATAGGTTTCTGGTAGCATCTTTAGGATTCTCTATGTATAGTATCATGTCATCTGCAAACAGTGAGAGCTTAACTTCTTCTTTTCCGATTTGGATTCCTTTTATTTCTTATTCTTCTCTGATTGCTGTAGCTAAAAATTCCAAAAGTGTGTGAAATAATAGTGGTGAGAGTGGGCAACCTTGTCTTGTTCCTGATCTTGGTGGAAATGGTTTCACTTTTTCACCATTGAGAACGATGCTGGCTGTGGGTTTGTCATATATGGCCTTTATTATGTTGAGGAAAGTTCCCTCTATGCCTACTTTCTGGAGGGTTTTTATGATAAATGGGTGTTTAATATTGTCGAAAGCATTTTCTGCATCTATTGAGATGACCATATTGTTTTTATCCTTCAGTTTTTTAATATGGTGTATCACATTGATTTGCATGTATTGAAGAATCCTTGCATCCCTGGGATAAACCCCACTTGATCATGGTGTATGATCCTTTTAAGGCGCTGTTGGATTCTGTTTGCTAGTATTGTGCAGTGGATTTTTGCAGCTATGTTCATCAGTGATATTGACCTGTCGTTTTCTTTCTTTGTGGCATCTTTGTCTGGTTTTGGTGTCAGGGAGATGGTGGTCTCATAGAATAAGTTTGGGAGAGTTCCTCCCTCTGCTATATTTTGGAAGAGTTTGAGAAGGATAGGTGTTAACTCTTCTCTAAATGTTTGATAGAATTTGCCTGTGAAGCCATCTGGTCCTGGGCTTTTGTTTGTTGGAAGATTTTTAATCACAGTCTCAAGTTCAGTGCTTGGGATTGGTTTGTTTGTAGTTTCTATTTCTTCCTGGTTCAGTCTTGGAAGGTTGTGCTTTTCTAAGAATTTGTCCAGTTCTTCCAGGTTGTCCATTTTATTGGCATATAGTTGCTTGCAGTAATCTCTCATGATCCTTTGTATGTCTGCAGTGTCAGTTGTTACTTCTCCTTTTTCATTTGTAATTCTATTGATTTGAGTCGTCTCCCTTTTCTTCTTGATGAGTCTGGCTAATGGTTTCTCAATTTTGTTTATCCTCTCAAGGAACCAGCTTTTAGTTTTTTTGATCTTTGCTGTTGTTTCCTTCATTTCTTTTTCATTTATTTCTGGTCTGATCTTTATGATGTCTTTCCTCTGCTGACTTTGTTTTTTTTTTTTTTTTCTTTCTTTCTCTAATTGCTTTAGGTGTAAGGTTAACTTGTTTATTTGAGATATTTCTTGTTTCTTGAGGTAGGATTGTATTGCTATAAACTTCTCTCTTAGAACTGCTCTTGCTGCATCCCATAGGTTTTGGGTCTTCATGTTTTCATTGTCATTTGTTTCTAGGTATTTTTTTATTTCCTCTTTGATTTCTTCAGTGATGTCTTGGTTATTAAGTAGTGTATTGTTGAGCGTCCATGTGTTTTTATGTTTTACAGATTTTTTTCCTGTAATTGATATCTAGTCTGATAGCATTGTGGTCGGAAAAGATACTTGATACGATTTCAATTTTCTTATATTTACCAAGGCTTGATTTGTGACCCAAGATATGATCTATATCCTGGAGAATGTTCCAGGAGCACTTGAGAAAAAGTGTATTCTGTTGTTTTTGGATGGAATGTCCCATAAATATCAATTAAGTCCATCTTGTTTAATGTATCATTTAAAGCTTGTGTTTCCTTATTTATTTTCATTGCGGATGATCTGTTCATTGGTGAAAGAGGGGTGCTAAAGTCCCCTACTATGATTGTGTTACTGTCGATTTCCCCTTTTATGGCTGTTAGCATTTGCTTTATGTTTTGAGGTGCTCCTATGTTGGGTGCATAAAATTATACAATTGTTATATCTTCTTCTTGGATTGATCCCTTGATCATTATGTAGTGTCCTTCTTTGTCTCCTGTAATAGTCTTTATTTTAAAGTCTTTTTTGTCTGATATGAGAATTGCTACTCTAGCTTTCTTTTGATTTCCATTTGCATGGAATATCTTATTCCATCCCCTCACTTTCCATCTGTATGTGTCCCTATGTCTGAGGTGGGTCTCTTGTAGACCACATACATACCGGTCGTGTTTTCGGATCCATTCAGCCAGTCTATGTCTTTTGGTTGGAGCATTTAATCCATTTACATTTAAGGTAATTATTGATATGTATGTTCTTATTACCATTTTCTTAATTGTTTTGGGTTTCTTATTGTAGGTCTTTTCCTTCTCTTGTGTTTCCTGCCTAGAGAAGTTCCTTTAGCATTTGTTGTCAAGCGGGTTTGGTGGTGCTGAATTCTCTTAGCTTCTGCTTGTCTGTAAAGGTTTTAATTTCTCTGTCGAATCTGAACGAGATCCTTGGTGGGTCGAGTAATCTTGGTTGTAGCTTTTCCCCTTTCATTACTTTAAATAGGTCCTGCCAGTCCCTTCTGGCTTGCAGAGTTTCTGCTGAAAGTTCAGCTGTTAAGCTTACGAGGATTCCCTTGTATGTTATTTGTTGTTTTTCCCTTGCTGCTTTTAATATTTTTTCTTTGTATTTAATTTTTGATAGTTTGATTAATATATGTTTTGGCATGTTTCTCCTTGGGTTTATCTTGTATGGGACTCCCTGCGCTTCCTGGACTTGATTAACGATTTCCTTTCCCATATTAGGGAAGTTTTCAACTATAATCTCTTTAAATATTTTCTCAGTGTCTTTCTTTTTCTCTTCTACTTCTGGGAAAACTATATTCGAATGTTGGTGCGTTTAATGTTTTCCCAGAGATGTCTCAGATTGTCCTCAATTCTTTTCATTCTTTTTTCTTTATTTTGCTTTGCAGTAGTTATTTCCACTATTTTATCTTCCAGGTCATTTATCCATTCTTCTGCCTCAGTTATTCTGCTATTGTTTCCTTCTAGAGAATTTTTAATTCCATTTATTGTGTTGTTCATCATTGTTTGTTTGCTCTTTAGTTCTTCTAGGTCCTTGTTAAACGTTTCTTGTCTATTCTCCATTCCAGTACCAAGATTTGGGGTCATCTTTACTATCATTACTCTGAATTCATTTTCAGGTAGACTGCCTATTTCCTCCACGTTTGGTCTGGTGGGTTTTTACCTTGCTCCTTCATCTGCTGTGTGTTTCTGTGTCTTCTCATTTGGCTTTGGGGACTGTGTTTGGGGTCTCCTTTTCAGAGGCTGCAGATTCGTAGTTCCCGTTGTATTTGGTGTCTGCCCCCAGTGGCTAAGGTTGGTTCAGTGGGTTGTGTAGGCTTTCTGATGGAGGGGACTGGTGCCTGTGTTCTGGTGGGTGTGTCTGGATCTTGTCTTTCTGGTGGACAGATCCGCATCTGGTGGTGTGTTTTGGGGTGTCTGTGACCTTATTGTGATTTTCGGCAGCCTCTCTGCTAATGGGTGGGCCTGCATTCCTGTCTTGCTAGTTGTTTGGCATGGGATGTCCAGCACTGGATCTTGCTGGTCTCTGAGTGGAGCTGGGTCTTAGCGTTGAGACGGATATCTCTGGAAGAGCTTTCGCCATTTGATATTACAAGGTGCCAGAGGTCTCTGGTAGACCAATGTCCTGAACTCGGCTCTCCCACCTCAGAGGCACAGGCTTGACACCCGGCTGGAGCACCAAGACCCTGTCAGCCACACAGCTGGGGGTGAGAGCAAGAGGTAGCTTTGGTACATCTCAAAGACCACCACTGAGCTTCACTGACCATTTTCTCTCCAGAAGTGAAGAAAACAAAATTCAGACTTTGGCTAGTCAGCCACTTTGGTAGCCAGCCTCCAAGATGGACCTAATTATCCCCTAATTATCTCCCAGTCTCCATGTACCAGTGTGGCTCCTCGCACTTGAAAAGGGTTGACTGTTTAACTAATAAGAAATTGCAGAAATGACAAAGTGCAGCTTCCAAAGTTATAAAAGACATTGCAGCTTCTGCTTTGGTTTCTGCTAGATCACTCATCCTGGGGTAAGCCAGCTGCCATGTCATGAGGACACTCAAGCAGCCCTAAGGAGAGATCCATGTGGCAAGGAACTGAGGCCTCTTACCTACAGCCACATGAGTGAGTCATCTCAGAAGTCAAAAGATTTAATTTTTTAAATTTTTGGTTGTGTTGGGTCTTCGTTGCTGCACAGGGTTTCTCCAGTTGTTACTAGAGAAGCAGGGGTCACTCATCGTTGTGGTGCACGGGCTTCTCCTTGCGGTGGTTTCTCTTGTTGTGGAGTATGGGCTCTAGGTGCATGGGCTTCAGTAGTTGTGTCGTGCAGGCTCAATAGTTGTTGCTTGCAGGCTCTAGAGCACAGGCTCAGTACTTGTGGCACACGGGCTTAGTTGCTCTGCGGCATGTGGGATCTTCCCAGACCAGGGATGGAACCCCTCTTCCCTGCATTGGCAGGCAAATTCTTACCCACTGTTCCACCAGGGAAGTCCAGTGTGCTCTTTTTTAAAACTAGTCTGTTTTCATTATTTTCTATCTTAACGATTCTGTATTAAAGAAAAAAAATAATACTCCTTTCTACCCCTCCTCTTTGAGGATTATATATGAAGAAGTATGTCTTATTTATTAACCTCAAATTTTCACCTTACTTTTAAGAAGTAATCACAATGTCAAGTATTTAATACTTTTCACTTCCACCTTGAAAAGCATGGATATTAAAGTGCTAATACAATTACCTTCCCTGGTCTATCTTTTTTAGTTTTTGTTATGTATAAAAAACAACGAAAAACATGCATGGTTTGTAAGGAAATGACAAATTTCAGAAAATTCAGCATCTGAATACACTCTAAACATAGCTTCTAGATAAAGACACAGAAAATTGCCAGATACTCAGAGGCCCCCTGGTCCCATTCTAGTGACTCCCCTTAAGGTTTAATATTGTTCTGGTATCTAACAAAAAGATAACTTTACCTGTATTTTGTATTTTATATAAATGTTATGGCACAGTAAAATCACTTTTGGATTGGGCTTTTTTATTTTATGTTGTTTGTGAATATGCCTATATGGTTGCATGTTGTTGTGATCATGCATTGCCACTGTTGCATAGGATTCCATAATGTAAATATTTAACTATTAATTAATTTATTCCAATGTGTATTACAATATGAGTGATTTTCAGTTTGTGTCTATTGAGAACAGCACTGGTATATAAATTCTAGAACTTGAGCTTTGGTGGTGTGTGTATAAATTATTGTTCAGTATACACGTAGTAGTAAAATTTTCGAGTCATAGCTTTCTTGTGTTTATCTTTTAAGATATTTCTAAATATTTTCAAAACATTTGTATGATTTTTCATCTTCAGCAGCAGTGAATGAGATTCAAGGATTATACACATTCTTGTCAAACTTGATAATACCTGTCATTTTCATTTGAACTTTCTGGTTTGTCAGTGATAATTCCTGGTATCACGCTTTTGCATTTAATTGACTACTAAGAAGCCAAGCATCTTTTGATATGTTTACTTAACATTCTGTACTCTCTTTTTTGAAATATCTTTTGGTATATTTTCCCCATTTTGCTATTCCATTATCTTCTTATTGAAGACTTCCTTTTTTTTAACATCTGAAGACTTCTTATTTAGGAGTTTTTAATACATGCTTGAGATGAGTTCTTCTCTCTTTCTGTCTCTCCTTCTCTTTCTTTAGATGAGTGTCAGTTTTTAATGTTAATAACAACTAATTTGTTATTTTCCTCTTTATTTATTTAGTCTTATTTCTATTTATTTATGTAGTCTTCTTACCTGTAGCAGAACACATTATTTATTCTAAACCACAAATATGTTTTCATTTCTTCTATAAATGTAATTATTAAGCTTTAAATTTAAGTTAACTTTCTAAACTAAATATGTTGTATCATAGTGAGTATTAATTTTTCTATGACAGCTGAAAGGTTACATTTATTCAGAAAATGTTGTATCAGCTTTCTTTTCATTTGCTCCTACTTCTCATTGATTCACAGTGGTAAACATCACTTCATCCATGGATCTGACTTTTCTCTGATTTCTCATGGTCATTCTCACTAATTCGTCTTGCCTCCTGAAATCTTTAGCAATCCCCTTATTCCACAGAAGCAAAAACCTTCCTTGGGCCTTTTTCCTCAGAAGATTGATTACTGCCACATTTTAAATGGGAGATTGCAATAAGTTAGGAGAAAATGCCACAAGGGTCTCTCATTTTTTTTTCACATCCTGTATCAGCCTCTGCTTGCACTCTCTGTTCAAAGATATTTGTGCAACACATTGATGGAAGATGCCACTTGTTTCTCTCCTTGGGGAAAAGACAGATTAATTACCTAACAAATAAAATAAAGAGAGTGTCTTGTTCTTTTCAAATGTTGGACAGGATTGCTTGCATCCTAATTTAAATGTTTCAGGTGACTGAAGCTTAAGATTCCTAAGTTTTAATCCATACTTGCACCATGCACAGCACCCAACAGGAGAGCTTTACATAACCCCATGAGACACTTGTGTGCAAGTGGAACAGATAAAAATATAAAACTATTGCTGTCTTTTTGTGTCATAAAAATGATTTTTTGTCTCATTTAAAATATTTTTTTTCTAAAATCCAAAAACGTGTCAGGCTAAAATATTGTTATTTCAAATATGGTAAAATCGAAGACCCTTCAAATTTCTTTCCAGTTTTGTTGATGATGGGATGCCGTCAGAGATATGACTTCATTAATAAACACAATAGGTAAGATTCCTTCATAGGCCTGATTGAGGAATATAAAAATAAAACCCAGAAAAATTTGGACATTTTCTAGTTCTCAAATATTGGTTAAGATGGTACAAAGGGCCCTTCATTGTCCTATATGTTAATGCAGATCAATTGTGAGAGGTGGGGATAAAACAAGCAGCCTAAATATCCTTTATGTTTGTTGTACTACTAGTAGAAAGAGGAAGGGTCAACATGTCACCATGGTTGATATAGCAAATAAGCTGCTTGAAACTACACAGAAATGTACCTGCTTGTATTTTCTGTGCAGTTACCCTCTCTTTTGGTGTGACCTGATACCTCCCTCAACTTATGTACCAACTCCAGCAGCATTAAGCAGAAATCCAAAGAAACCTATTCTTTGGAATTATGAGGAAGGGAAGAGTCAAACATTTTATAACATGCTCTATACAAGGATACACGTCACCATCCTTATCTATGTCGTGCCATGCATGGAAGGTCAGTAGGTTCAGGGGATTCTGGAAGCACCAAGTTCTGTGGGGTTAATCACAGTTCCATTCATGGGCAGTAAAAGAGAAGGGCCTTATCTTGGTCACTTTCTCAATGCTAGTAGCTACAAAAAGAAGAGGATAGCAGACATCTTAGGGAGAAGAACCAACATTAAATGAAATGTCCTAATTACTCTAGGCAACCTCTCATGGTAGCCTCCCATAGCTCCTCAAATCCCTACATACTTGCACAAGGGATAGTGTAATATTACTGGAGTGTCTGACTGCAGATTAACATTATTTTTGTTGAAAAAAATAAAAATAGGTTCAAGTGATAGGGTTTGAAAAGGGTTCACAGTGTGAAGGAAACTATTGTAACAATGTGGACAGAACCCTTTGGGTCGATTTATCATGTTTTTTTTTTTTCGCTGCTTCAGAATCTGTAGTAGCGATTGGTGTGTTCCATGATACATCCCCGCTTCTTATAAGTTTTAGATGGACTACCCTATTAGGAAGAAGTGCACGTAAGAAAGATTAGTGAGTCAAACTCCTCTGCCCTCTGTCAGCAGTGGGTGCAAAGGGATTTAGACCAAGTGCTTTCATCCTTTGATTTGCAAAGTTTTCACTATATGAATGATGTTTTGTTTGTTTGCAGGTCAGGAGCCTTGGTCTCAATATCCCTGTTTAAAAAGTGTTATCACGTGTCTGCCAGAAAGAATTGCTGATGATACTGGGAAAAATTGAGAGTTTTCCTTAACAATTAAGGGTTTTGTAGCAACATGGATGGACCTAGAGATTGTTATACTGAGTGAAGCAAGTCAGACACAGAAAGACAGATATCATATGATATTGCTTATATGAGGAATCTATAAAAGAAAAAAAAAGTACAAATGAATTTATTTACACAACAGAAATAGAATCATGGATATAGAAAACAAACTTTTGGTTACCAGGGAATAAGTGGGGAAGGGATAAATTGGGAGATTGGGACTGACTTATACGCACTACTATGTATAAAATAGATAAAGACCTGCTTTATAGCACAGGGAACTCTACTCAGTGGTCTGTACTGGCGTATACGGAAAAAGAATCTTATAAAAAAAAACAAGGGTTTTGGGATTATATAATAAATATAAATGTGCAAACCTTTAACATGAAAGGAAAAATCAGTTAACTCTGTGGTCCCTGTTATGGTGTGAATATTTTGTACCTCTAATTTTAAAATTTTGAAACCCAGCTCCCATGTTGATGGTATTAGGAGGTGGGGCTTTTGGGAGGTGATTAGGTTATGAAGCCAGAGACCTCAAACATGGGATTAGTGACCTAATAAATGTAGCGCACAGAAGATCTTATGCCCATTCCATGATTTCATTGCCGAGCGAGAAGACCCACATTATGAACCAGAAATTGGTCCCTCGCCAGACACTAAGTCAGCTGGCAACTTGTTCTTTTTTTAAAAAAAATAATTAGATAATTAATTAATTAATTTTTTGGCTGTGTTGGGTCTTTGGTGCGGTGTGCGGGCTTCTCATTGAGTGGCTTCTCTTGTTGCGGAGCACCGGCTCTAGGCGTGTGGGTTTCAGTGGTTGTGGCTCACGGGCTCAGTAGTTGTGGCCTGTGGACTCTAGAGCACAGGCTCGGTATTTGTGGTGCACGGGCTTAGTTGTTCCATGGTATGTGGGATCTTCCTGGACCAGGGCTTGAACCCTTGTCCCCTTTATTGGTAGGCAGATTCTTAACCACTGCACCTAAAGGGAAGCCCCTGGTTACTTGTTCTTGAACTTTTCAGCCTCAGCAATTATGAGAAAACAAAAATATTCTGTTGTTTATAAAATACCAAGTCTCTCGTATTTTGTTTTAGCAGTCAAAGAGCTGGCTGAGGAGAAATATCTGTGAGCTTGAAGACATATCAGGAGAAACCTTTAAATCTCAAAAGAAAAGAGAAAATGGGCGGGAAAGGAATCAACAGAACAGAGTAATCAATAATTGTGGAACAATGAAAAATGCTGTGACCTATACATAATGGGTATAGCAGGAGGAGAATAAAGATAATAAAGAACAGAAAATATTTTTTAAAAATGACTGAGAATCTCCCCAAATGAATGTCTGACACTAAATCCACAACATCCAAACTTAGAAGAACATATGAATAGTAAAGAAAACTGACCAATATCTCTCAGGAACATCAATGCAAAAATCCTCAACAAAATATTACCAAATCGAATCCAACAATATTTTGAGAGAATTTTATATCATGAATGAGAGGAAATAATCCCAGGTATGAAAGGCTGGTTCCACATTCTAGAATCAAATAATTATATCCATCATATCAACACCTTAAAGACAATCATTAGCATATCAATAGATTCAGAAGACCTTTGAAAAAATCTAACACCCATTCTTCATAAAAACTCTCAGTTAAAGAAATAGACTGGAGCTTTCTCAAGTTGATAACAAAGATTTACAGGAAACTTTTATCTGACATCATGATTAATGGTCAAAACCATGAAGCTTTTCCACTAAGTTCAGGTAAAAGCAAGGATGTCCCCTTTCATGACTCCTTTTCCATATTTTACTCCAATTCCTGCTAATGCAATAAGGCACAAAAATAAATAAAACCAATACAGATTGGGTAGAAAAAAATGAAAGCAACCTAAATAAAATGTGGACCAATATACTTTATGGACACCTCACCAAAGAAAATAGACACTATGCATATAAGTATACAGAAGAATAATCCAGATTACATGCTGCCATGAAAAAGCAAATTAAAAATACAATTCCATACCACTATGTAACACTTAGAATGGCTAAAATGTGAACAATGACAAGAACAAATTCTGTAGGAGATGTGGAACAATAGGAAATGTCATTTGTCATTGGTGGAAATGAAAAATAATACAGCTACTTTGGTAGTCTGATTGACACTTGCTAGAATAGTGAGCATTCCCTTACTGTACAATCCGTCAAGTGTTCTCATGGATATTTACTGAAAGTCGTTTAAAACATACTTCCAGAGGAAAACCTGCATATGGATATTTATAGCACCTAATTCAATATTGCCAAAATGTGAATGAAACTAAGGTGTCCTCCAATAGGTGAATGAAATGATATAGTATTAATATATTCTGGGAATGGGATAATATTGAGCACTAAAAAAGTAAGCTATCAAGCCATATAAAGAGATGGGAATTCTTTTTTTTTTCTTTTGAAATATAGGTGATTTTCCTTATTTTGAAATTTAAATTTTATTGGAGTATAGTTGATTTACAATGTTGTGTTCATTTCAGCTGCACAGCAAGTGATTCAGTTACACATATGCATATATTCATTCTTTATCAGATTCTTTACTGATAACGGTATTCCCAGAATACTGAGTAGAGCTCCCTGTGCTATACAGTAGGTCCTTGTTGCTTATCTGTTATATATAGTAGTATTCGTATGTTTACCCCAAGCTCCTGATTTATCCCTACCCCCCACCTCTCCCCTTTGGTAACCATAAGTTTGTTTTCCAAGTCTGTGAGTCTGCCTCTGTTTTGTAAGTTAGTTCATTTGTATCAATTTTTAGCTTCCACCTAGAAGTGATATCATCCAATAATTGTCTTACTCTGTCTGACTTACTTCACTTAGTACAATCATCTCTAGGTCCATCCATGTTACTGCAACTGGCATTATTTTCTTCTATTTTATGGCTGAGTCATATTCCATTATATATATGTATCACATATTCTTTACCTATATTCATATGTTGATGGACATTTTGGTTGCTTCCATGTCTTCGCTATTGTAAAGAGTGTTGCAGTGAACATTGGGGAAGATGTGTCTTTTCGATTTATGCTTTCCTCCAGATATGCACACAGGAGGGAACTTGCTGGATCATCTGGTAGCTCTATTTTATTTTATTTTACTTCATTTCATTTCAATTTCAATTTTTTTGGAATAGAGTTGATTTACAATGTTGTGTTACTTTCTGCTGCACAGCACAGTGAAGCAGTTATACATATATCCAATCCTTTTTGGATTCCTTTCCCATACAGGTCATTACAGAGTATTGAGTAGAGTTCCCTGTGCTATACAGTAAGCCCTTATTTGTTATCTCTTTTATATATAGTGGTGTGTATATGTCAATCCCAATTTTCAATTTATCCCTCCCACCTCCCCTTACTCTGGTAACCTCCATTCTGTGCTTCATAGTGGCTGTTACCAATTGGCATTGCCACCGATAGCATAGAATTGGTGGTGCAGTGGTTAAGAATCTGCCTGCCAGTTCAGGGGACACAGGTTGGAGCCCTGGCCCGGGAAGATCTCACATGCCACAGAACAAGTAAGCCCGTGCACCACAACTACTCAGTCTGCGCTCTAGAGCCCACGAACCACAACTACTGAAGCCTGTGTGCCTACAGCTTGTGCTCCACAACAAGAGAAGCCACCACAAAGAGCAGGCTTCGTACCACAATGATGAGTAGCCCCCGCTTGCTGCAACTATAGAAAAGCCGCGCACAGCAACGAAGACCCAACGCAGATTAAAAAAAAAATAAGTAGTAGGTTTCTCTTTTTTCCACACCCTCTGAAGCATTTCTTGTTTGTAGACATTGTGATGGTGGCTATTCTGAGTGGTTCCAGATGATACTTCTTGGTACATCTGATTTGCATTTGTCTAACATAAAGCAATGGTGAGTATCTTCATATGTGCTTTTTTTTTTGAACAGTGTCAGTAAGATTTACCCCTTGAAAAAGGGTTATTGAAAGGTTGCCTTGTTTTGAAGTCTACTTCGATTACCTACCCCAAGACATTTTTTGAGGGCTGTTGTCATTTACAGCTCCCCAGGCATTGTGAATATGAAGTGCGTATAAGGTCCAGTTTTAGAATTGTTGTTGTGGGAAACAGAAGGCGGCAGGGTTTCTACTGTCCCTCTCTGGTTACTGACACAACCTTAGGTGTAGGGCAAGTCCTGTTCTTGGGTATTAAATTAGAGTGGAATGTGCCTGTCCAAACATGTAAGGGCTTCTGTCCCATTCCTTCTTCCCCCTTACCCTTCATCCCCCGAACAAGTATAAACCCCTGCAAAATCACCTGTTGAGGGTGCTGTCTTGTAGAGTGGGATGACCCTTACGAAGGAGTCGGGAGGTCGGAACCCAAACACCAGGATATGTTGAGAGCAGGTGATTTTCCAAATGTCATCCAGCCCAGAGAGTCCACCATCCTTTGGGTGTCAGAGGGTTGGTTTAGTAGTATGAGGGCACACTTAGATCTGGAGGTAGTGATCCCATGCAGAGGGGACCAGGTTGCACATGTTCAAGGGGGGCGAATTAGCTGGCATATCCTCTCGAGGTCCTCAGGCCTACAACAGTCCAGCCTTGGGACCAAATTGTGTCTGTGTCCAGGGATGTGACACTAGTACGTTCACTGCGACTAAACAAATTTAGTGATCATTTTTCTTTTCTTTAACTTAATTTTAAATTTATAATGGAGTATATAGTTGATTTATCATGTTGTGTTCATTTTTGACATACACCAACATGATTCATTTATACAGAGATAACTATATATTCTTTTTAGAATTATTTTCCCATTGAGGTTACTAAAGGGTGTTGAGAAGAGTTCCAAGTGCTCTACAGCAGGTCCATGTTGATTACAAGTTTTCTCTCTGTAAATATGTATATACAAACTCCAACCTCATGATTTATGCCTCCAACACACCTTTCCAGTTTGGTAACCATAAGTTTGTGTTCTAAGTCTGGCACTCTGTTTCTGTGTTGTAAGATAGTACCTTTCTATCAATTTTTAGATTCCACCGATAAGTAATATCATATGATATTTTTCATTGCCTGATTTATGACACTTAATATGAATGTATGTAGGTCCTTCTGAGTGGCCCTAAATGGCCTTATTTCATTCACTTCATGGCTGAGTAATATTCCATTGTACATATCTACCATAATTTCTTTATCCATTCTTCCCTCCAAGGACTTTTAGGTAGCTTCCGAGTAGAGGCTCTTGTAAACAGGGCTGCATAAATTTTAGAGTGCCTGGGTCCTGTCAATTTACGTATTTTCCAAGATACAGGCCCAGGAGTGGAAG